>NC_088229.1:62743195-62825695 GCF_036934945.1 Oncorhynchus masou masou | reverse complement strand
ATGGGGATAGAGAGGCACCCTGCTGGGAGGAGAGGTTGAGGAGCACTGCCTGTCCCCCCAGGTGCTCTAGGCTCTCCTCCTTCTCCCTCATTCCTTCTTTGTGTCACCTGATTTGGATGCCTAGGGCTGTATAAGGCAGCAGCAGACTGTTTTGATGGCTTGCCTGGCATGCATAAAAGGAGGTGATCAATTTTAGGAGCTTTGGGCCTTCAGTCTGTGTTGCCAGGCAATTTAAGGCCTGGAATATTTAGCAATTAGTAGCCAATAACTTCTTTGTTGCTCCCTCTTCTGTACAGAAGTAACACACTTGCTACATTGCAACAAGCTCTAAACCCTCCCTTCCCCCCTGTCCATACACTCCTGGTTGTTACCAGCGGGGAACCTAACAGGGAAACCCTCATCTATTACAGGCCAGAGATGTGGTTCGTTATGTGACTGGCCCTGCTATATCTTATAGCCTCTTCTTCATTACATTGCTGGTGAGATCCACACCAGTAGGAAGACTGGAGTTAACAACACGCCCAAGGAAAGATCACCCATTACCAATGCATGATTTACATATGTTCCCAACAATACAACAAGTGGCATAGTTTGCCGAGTGTGTAGGTCGCCCCCCCCCCGCAAAAAAAACACATCGACATTTCTACCTTTGGGATCCGTCGAGCAAGATGTTGTCCATCAGTGAGAAGAAGAATGGAAGGTGGGGGAGGAGGAGAAGAGTAGGAGAGAGAAGAGGAGGAGGAGGAGAGGAGGAGGAGAAGAGGAGGAGAGAGGAGAGGAGGAGGAAGAGAGGAGGAGAGAGGAGAGAGGAGGAGGAGAAGAGGAGGAGAGGAGGAGAGAGGGAGGAGGAGGAGGAGGAGAGGAGGAGAGAGGGAGGAGGAGGAGAAGAGGAGGAGAGGGAGGAGAGAGGGAGAGGAGGAGAGGAGGAGAGAGGAGAGAGGAGGAGGAGAAGAGGAGGGAGAGAGGAGAGGAGGAGAGGAGGAGGGAGGAGGAGGGAGAGGAGGAGAAGAGGAGGGGAGGAGGAGAGGAGGAGGAGAGAGGGAGGAGGAGGAGAGATGAGAGGAGGAGAGGAGGAGAGAGAGAGAGGAGGAGAGAGGAGGAGAAGAGGAGGAGAGAGGAGAGGAGGAGGAGAGAGGGAGGAGGAGAGGAGGAGAGAGGAGAGGAGGAGAGAGGAGAGGAGGAGAGGAGGAGAGAGGAGGAGGAGAGGAGGAGAGAGGAGAGGAGGAGAGAGGAGAGGAGGTTCTGCTCTCAGACTCCGTCTGCAGTGTTTTAGTCACAGATCCACATCTTTAACCCTGGTCGGTGGCCTGCACACCATGTTATCACTCACAGGGATGTTAGGAACTGGATACATTTATGACACTTTTACTGGCCCTCTGAGATCCTCCTTCACTCAGGGGCCTAGCGCTGACTGAGACCATGCGGAGAGAAGTATGATGTCAAAAGGGTACTAGGGAAGGGAAAGGTAAAACATACTGATACATACTTGCATGAAATACCTCAAGATCAACAAATCGATTGTAATATCACATTATTGTACCGTGATATCGATACAATATCAGTAAGCATGCCAAATATTCAAAAGCACTCAGTCCACCTATGAGGGTCAGACTTTCCTTTCAGTATTTCAAATGTTGAGTCATGTAATTCGCCATATTTCATACCTTGGCAATCCAGCCTGTCCTTTCTGTAGAGCCACGAAGAAAGGGCAACGAAAGGAAACAACTATAAAACAACTTTCAATGCAATCGGTCCAAATTGAAAGTAAGAGACTTTACATGAACCTCGTCCATCGCTCCGTGGTCTAATTTCTCTCAGGAGTCAGTTAGACATGACGGCTATTGCATCATGATTTATGACAGATTACGATTTTCACAGATCTTATCCCGCCCTGAAACGATAACCTGTTCACACCACATGGGTGCGATTGGTCAACAATGGTGGGCCTGTGACAGGGTGGTGGGCCTCTCTCAGTCCGGCCCTGGTGGAGGGCTCCACCTACCCTGTGCTGTGTGGGGAAGGCTGTTTATGCCCTGGATCCTGCGGTTATAGTAAGCCACCACCATAAATAACCTGCTCCACTTCCTGGTAAAATCCCCCAGTCAATTAGGAGGAGCTGCACACACAGTTCTAATCTCTCACTCTCTCTCTCTCTCTCTCTCTCTCTCTCTCTCTCTCTCTGTGTCTGTCAAGGTCTGTCGCTTTCTCTATCTCTGTCTTGCTCTCTCTCTCAATCTCTCTCTCCCACGTCTTTCTCTTCTTTCCTTAATCTTCCTGGGCAATCTTCCGGCTCTCCGCCCTTAAGTATCCTCTCATATAATGGCGTGGACCGCTAGTGTGTTGTCCACTCTGTTTCACTTCTTCTCAGGGCATCTTGTGTGTGTGTGTGTGTGTGTGAGAGTGTGTAAAGTGGTTATGGAATAGATCTGGCAGCTGTCCCACTCAGGACATTTGACCTTGCAGAGTTTTTTTTGTTGCAGGGTGTTTTTTTTCAGACTCACTCTTTTCCCTTAGCAGAGACTAAAAGGCTCAAAAGGGTGGAAAGCTAAATATTTTCTTAAGTCTCCTGGACGCCAGGTTGCATAAAAGGTTCCAAAGCTGTTTGCATCAAACCTAAACCGTTGAAACCACAAATTCTGTTTTTGTAGCCATAAAACTGCTCCCACCCCCCCAAAAAAATTAAAATCCATTCAGTTATTCTTATGAATTTAAATGAACAGGAAAAAAAAAGGTTTACTCCCAAAAGGAAAACATTGGGTTAAATATATTATTGCGTGGTGTGTGTGTGTGTGTGTGTGTGTGTGTGTGTGTGTGTGTGTGTGTGTGTGTGTGTGTGTGTGTGTGTGTGTGTGTGTGTGTGTGGGCACATGTGAGATAGAGAGAGATGAAGACGTGATCCATACAAATGTGTTAACATTTGTGGGGTTAAAACGAGTAATTATTTAATCATTCTCTTCGTTCATTATTGAACTCACTGCTTCAATCTCCAACCAAATTATTCAGAAATGATCCACCCTACAGACATCACCATTAAAAGTGTATCCCATCAATAACTTGTTAAGAGGCTGCGTCGACACCCGCCACTTTGAGGAAGTCCCCGTGGAAGTGACCTAGGGGTCAGGGTCACATTACAGCTACAAGGCGACTCCATCCTGGTCTTTGTGCTGTGGGGATCGCAACAATGGCCTGGGTTACACATGTTAGCCCTGATCTGAGATCTGCACTGTGGAACAGAGGAACACAAAGAGGGTTCCTTGTTCACTGATACCGCCTCTCCATTGATGTCTCTTTGGTCTTTGGTCTCAGGGGTGAGGCGTGTGGAGGGCAACAGGGTTGTTTAGGGTCCTGGCCAGTCATCCCCCCTTCTCAGGGCAGTGCAGTGCAGTGGAGCAGGTCAGTGATTACAGGTGTGTATTTACAGGATGGTCTGAGCCACAGTAATGGCAGGTTATTGATGGATGAGGATGAAAGGGGGTTTCCTTTAACAGATTATGTCTTGATCAGGCAGTCAAGAAGAATAGCTCATGATTTGCATACTGTATGTGTGTCAGTCATTTCATGCATCAGGGAATGTCCTCCAGATACAGCAGTTTAACATCTGTGGGTACTAAGGTGTACCATCTCAAATTACCAATAACCAAACACAAACTGTACAGAGGAGAGATAACCATAAGAAATGTATTAACCTCAAACCCTTATACTTATACAGTGTAGGAACCACAAGCTTGACTTCCCCAACAACAGCAGCAGCTAAGCTCCACTGAATAGAGCTCAGAGTGCATGTGGCACATGAATAATGAAGGTCAGTGCTAAGATCCTATAGTATAACATTAGTCATTGTTCTCGCTCTCTCTCTGTGTGTATGTGTGTGGTGTGTGTGTGTGTGATGTGTGATGTGTGATGTGTGATGTGTGATGTGTGCCTCCATGCATGCATGTCCATGTGTGTGATATGTTTCATACAACCAGCCTCTGTCATCACGTATCTCCAATGAAGTGTGGCATGAAAGAAGCATATACCATGGCTGGAGAAGCGTTGACTAAAAACCAGATTATGTGAGAAAACATTTTCCTATTTGAATCATCTACAGCCTGTATGAAAGTTGTTCTGTTGATCAATTCCCTCTCAATGGATTGCCAATGATCTGCAACCGGTCTGATCCAAACGAGTTCAGCTCAACCTGTTGTGTAACGTTCACGCATACTTGATGTCCAGCATTGACATGTTTAGAGAAGGACCACACATCTTTATTTGGCTCCGATGAAACGCCCCGGCTACAAGGGTGTCAACACACCTTATATGCAAAACCACAGAAATGCTGGCCACTTCCAATGTTGTCTTTCAGGCTGGCCACCATAGCACTGCCACGTTAAATCTTGTTTGTCAACACAAACTATTTCGAGAAATGTTCCTTGACTTGGTTTCTCTATTCTTGCATGTACTCCCATACGTCCAACTGCTGACTGTAAAACGTCCTCAGTTGTAAAAACCCTTTGGCATCAACTTTAAACTTTATATCCTCATTTAATAACTTCATTAATATTAGAACGTATATTATGACAATTACCATATTAAAAGACAACTAAAATCAATCCACATTGTAAAAGAAGCAAGATATCAGACCTAATTTCCCACTCAACAGCACATTTTTATTACAGAACAATTATCAAGTAATTAAAAAGTGAATTATAGCTAATTATTATGATATTACCATGGCTCTCTAGAGATCCCATCCAGTCACCAAACTCTCTTCACCCAGTAATGAAAGCAGGGTTCGGTCACATGACACATCAAGGTCCTGATTGCTTTCTGACCTTTGACCTCTCAGAGTTGTAATGATATCCCTAATGATGGTTTCTCTGTCAACACGTGGGGTCACGTGACTGAACTAGTTGTTAAAAGCAGCCAGGAGGAGAGAATGTGTTTTGATATTGATGTGTTGACATCAGGTTTGATAACCTATGTCACAGGTTTACACACCTGGTGCACTGACAGACGATTCGCTTTTTGAATTCAAATCAAATCATATTGTATCTGTCACATTGACTTGGCGCTCTAGTACTGCTTGCTGTGCGGTAGCAGAGAGAACAGTCTATGACTTGAGTGACTGGAGTCTGACCATTTTTGGGGCTTTCCTCTGATGCCCAAGATCTTGCCGTACAACAAGCATTTCCTCCCTTCTCCTTTGTCCCATTCTTATCAAGGATATTGTACTGCACCCACTCATTGGACACCAACAGCCTGGATTAACATGATGGACAGTAACAGGAAGGTTTGAAAATGATAGAGCAGATTAGATAGTCCAGATGCATTGGAATGTCAGGTAAATGATTGATGTGTGTGCTGGACTGTTGCCCAGGACCAGTCAGCTCCCCCGCAGCCCTGAGCACTTCCTCTAATCAAAGACTAAAGACTCAGCCCTCCCACAGCTAATTAACCATTAAGGGAGATGTCAGCTCCTTTGATTTAAAGCAGGACTGTTCCCTCACGTACACTCACAGGCGTGCACGCACACACACACACACGCACAAGCACACACACACACACACACACACTCCACCAAAATGCTGAGATCACAGGACGGCACTGCTAGACACTGCTTTTTGGATGCCAAACGTGACCTTTAAAGCCACCTTGGCCGAGCAGGGATGCCATGCCAGGCCTTCCCATGAACCCATCACCCTGGAGGGGGCTGGTCCGCTCGACCTGGTGCCTCTAAACCCTAAATCACAACCACAACATGAAGAGAAAGAGATGAATAGCAGCGCGAGAGAGAGAGTTCCTTTGGGTTCACTGCACTACTGAAGAATAATAGGCAGCCATCCCTCGAACACTGTTGGATCCCCTCCTCATCCCTGATACATCGCCAGGGGAAAGCCAGCCAACTGGCCAAATGAATAGGAAGGAGGAGACTTTAATAAGAGAGCATAGCAAGAGGATTTTTAACCATAGTGAGGTGCTGACGCTAAGTATCAAGGGCCAGTTGAAAGATCAGGCAGGATTATTGATTCTACGGGGGCTGTCTATCATGAAGGGCTGTAACTGTAGCTTGTTACTTGGCGGTCTTACGGTTTTGAAATTCAACTACTGCTGTAAGTTAGTGCATGATTCAATGTAAAGTATATTTCTACTGTCCTCAATTAATACAGTACTCATCGCATAGAAATAAACTTTCTCAAGAAAACTATTTGAACACAACCAATTTCTGCCCGAAAGGTTGTATCTACAAACCTCCTAAAGTGTAAATTTGACTTGTGGAATTAAAATGATTTTGATGTCGCCTGTTAGAGTGGTATAACCTGATTAAACATTTTCAACACAACCACTGAGGTTAACCAGTAGACTGCACACTCCGTGTGAACAGTAGGCTACACACTCCCAGTGACCAGTTGGCTACACACTCCCAGTGACCAGTAGGCTACAACACACTCCCAGTGACCAGTAGGCTACAACACACTCCCAGTGAACAGTAGGCTACACACTCCCAGTGACCAGTAGGCTACACACTCCCAGTGACCAGTAGGCTACACACTCCGTGTGAACAGTAGGCTACACACTCCCAGTGACCAATAGGCTACACACTCCCAGTGACCAGTAGGTTACACACTCCCAGTGAACAGTAGGCTACACACTCCCAGTGACCAGTAGACTGCACACTCCGTGTGAACAGTAGGCTACACACTCCCAGTGACCAGTAGGCTACACACTCCCAGTGAACAGTAGGCTACACACTCCCAGTGAACAGTAGGCTACACACTCCCAGTGAACAGTAGGCTACACACTCCGTGTGACCAGTAGGCTACACACTCTGTGTGACCAGTAGGCTACACACTCCCAGTGACCAGTAGGCTACAACACACTCCCAGTGACCAGTAGGCTACACACTCCCAGTGACCAGTAGGCTACACACTCCCAGTGACCAGTAGGCTACACACTCCGTGTGAACAGTAGGCTACACACTCCCAGTGAACAGTAGGCTACACACTCCCAGTGAACAGTAGGCTACACACTCCCAGTGAACAGTAGGCTACACACTCCCAGTGAACAGTAGGCTACACACTCTGTGTGACCAGTAGGCTACACACTCCCAGTGACCAGTAGGCTACAACACACTCCCAGTGACCAGTAGGCTACAACACACTCCCAGTGACCAGTAGGCTACACACTCCCAGTGAACAGTAGGCTACACACCCCGTGTGACCAGTAGGCTACACACTCCCAGTGACCAGTAGGCTACAACACACTCCCAGTGACCAGTAGGCTACACACTCCCAGTGACCAGTAGGCTACACACTCCCAGTGACCAGTAGGCTACACACTCCCAGTGACCAGTAGGCTACACACTCCCAGTGACCAGTAGGCTACACACTCCCAGTCCCAGTGACACACCCCGTGTGACCAGTAGGCTACACACTCCCAGTGACCAGTAGGCTACACACTCCCAGTGACCAGTAGGCTACACACTCCCAGTGACCAGTAGACTGCACACTCCGTGTGAACAGTAGGCTACACACTCCCAGTGACCAGTAGGCTACACACTCCCAGTGTCCAGTAGACTGCACACTCCCAGTGACCAGTAGGCTGCACACTCCGTGTGAACAGTAGGCTACACACTCCCAGTGACCAGTAGGCTACACACTCCCAGTGAACAGTAGGCTACAACACACTCCCAGTGACCAGTAGGCTACACACTCCCAGTGACCAGTAAGCTACACACTCCCAGTGACCAGTAAGCTACACACTCCCAGTGACCAGTAGGCTACACACTCCCAGTGACCAGTAGGCTACACACTCCGTGTGACCAGTAGGCTACACACTCTGTGTGACCAGTAGGCTACACACTCCCAGTGGCCAGTAGGCTACAACACACTCCCAGTGACCAGTAGGCTACAACACACTCCCAGTGACCAGTAGGCTACACACTCCCAGTGACCAGTAGACTACACACTCCCAGTGACCAGTAGGCTACACACTCCCAGTGACCAGTAGACTACACACTCCCAGTGACCAGTAGGCTACACACTCCCAGTGACCAGTAGGCTACACACTCCCAGTGGCCAGCGAGACCAGTCGACCAGTTAACTACGCAAACATACCACTGTACCTTCCCCTTACCAAAATAACCTCTGTGATAATCTAATATTCAATGATGAGCTCTGACCACTGTCAAGTGATGGCGTGAGCTCCCCTTGGACTTGGCTTGGACTTGGCTAGGGGTCAGGGCACAGCTGGAAAAGACTAGAGCCTTTCACTCTTCACCTGTAAAATGAACCCTGTCACCCCCATTAGCATAACCCAACTCTGGACAATTAGAGATCATTTAACACTTCAGCAATTAGGTCACATCTCTGGAAACATATCCATGGAGGTCCTGTAACTAACGGTCTTTCTTCCCCCACCATAGGGATGTTTGGACAGGTTTGAGTGTGTGTGTGTGTGTGTGTGTGTGTGTGTGTGTGTGTGTGTGTGTGTGTGTGTGTGTGTGTGTGTGTGTGTGTGTGTGTGTGTGTGTGTGTGTGTGTGTGTGTGTGTGTGTGTGTGTGTGTGGTGTGTGTGTGGTGTGGTGGAATTAGGCTGTATGACATGCTCCACTCCTACCTGTTCTCCAATTACCTCTGTATAAACACACTAAAGCCAGCCACTCGCATGCACACGCATAACATAAACCCGGTCAGCGGCCTGACATCCCCATCAGGGATTAATGGCAGATTATAATGTGGATTATAGGCCACCAAGAAGCTGGCACTGGGATACTAAATCCAGGGAAAGAATTCAGTTGGTCTCATAAGAGGATTTGTATCAGTTTGAATGGCATGGGGGTTATGGGCTGTAAGACAAATGTTTAACATGTTACAGAAATGACACATAATAAACTATTAATGAAATGATTGTATCTTAGTTTGAAGCAAACTCTCCCAAAATATCATTGCATAATGGTGGCGGATGGACACCTCTGGCTTGTTGAAGTGGTCCTACAGGAAATGGTGACGGACTGGAAGGTATTCTTCTGAGAGAAAGCCTGAAGATGCATCACGCTCACCACGCTGTCGTCTGGTCTCAGAGCAAGACCTCAGAGATAACAAGGAAAGTTCACAGGAACTCTTTAACCAACCCATAATCATCTGTCCTGCTCCACAACATAACAGCACTGACCTCAGTTTGCTGACTCATCCCAACAGGCTCCTCGCAATCTGGGATCCTTGGGCCAATCCTACCCCATTAAAGTTGACATTTAAAATCATTTGGGTAAGGTTAGGGTTAGGTAAGGGTTATGATTAAGGTTAGGGTTTATCTTTACATCCCAAGGAGTCATAGCGCTAACATGTCCCCTGTCACTACTCAACATAGACAGGTAGCCATCTTAGTTTCTCCCTATGTGGTCCACCCAGCACCACGGTCAATGCCACCGCCACCTACCACCATGTGGGCGGATGCCATCATGAGCCAGGGACGGAAAGCCGTGTCACCAAGTCAACACCGAGACAAAACAACAACCCGACTCTGTCTCAAATCTAGCTATTCATCCACCCACCACTACCGCCTCCATCACCCCCCATTTGTCACTGGTGCAGGGATCCTCTTGTTTAAACACAGTAGGCCCCATGCCTGTCAGGTATATTAGGAAAATCTGTTATGTTCTACACGGTCACAAGAGTCAAAGCATCTAATTGTATTTTTTCTTTTTACAGAAACCCTATCACGTTGTCATGACATGCTGGTATACATCTCTTGAACTCATACGTGTTGGAGGTACATTTTAGTTTGTAGCCTGGTGAAAACATGGCTAATATTATCTTGTATCTGGAGTGGCAACAGGTTCTTCACACTCAAGAATGTGTAAAGTGATACTGTAAAAGAGTACAAAATAAAGGCTTGTGAAAGCATTCACACTGCAAGAATGTGCTGCAGCCTCAGAAACAAAGAGAAACAGGGGATCCCAAAAATAACATGGAGATTTTTTAGTTTTTTTTATCCAATCTGAGAATTCTAAACATGGTGTTCCAGAGGCCTCACTGGGTGCATTTCTGACCCACCGGACAGTGATTACACTTGGTCCAGCCATACACCCCTCTATAGGTAACATGGAGCAGCCACAGGTCACGTGGAGTCTGTCCGGAAACCACAGGGATAACAACCACACACACACACCTCAAGCCCACAAAGAGGCAAACTATAGCACCTTCACACTTAGAATCATGAACAGGCATCTTGTGAACCTGTAACCCCCTGTAACCCCCTGTATAACCCCCTGTAACCCCCTGTATAACCCCCTGTAACCCCCTGTAACCCCCTGTAGCCCCCTGTAACCCCCTGTATAACCCTGTATAACCCCCTGTAACCCCCTGTATAACCCCCTGTAACCCCCTGTATAACCCCCTGTATAACCCCCTGTATAACCCCCTGTAACCCCCTGTAGCCCCCTGTAACCCCCTGTAAACCCCCTGTAATAACCCACCCCTGTAACCCCCCCCCTGTATAACCCCCTGTAACCCTGTACTGTAACCTGTAACCCACTGTAACCCCCTGTATAACCCCCTGTAACCCACTGTAACCCCCTGTATAACCCCCTGTAACCCACTGTAACCCACTGTAACCCCCAAGGTCAGCTCGGTTAGCCAGTTAGCCACGAGACCATCCCCTGATTACAGCCTGCAGCCCTGTCAGTCTGACCTCGTGTAGTTTTTTTTTGAGGAGTGGCAGGGGACTTTTTAATTAATCTTCTGGCTACCCAATGACAACGGGTGGTCACGAGGCCCGGGAGCTATAGTGCTACAGCCATCTCAATGAGAAGTGCAGTACACAGAGGGGAATGCTGTCACACTAGTGAAGAATGAGCCCATAGAACGATAGAACAGAACGTTACTTTGTCAAACAGATGTAGTTAACAAGAGCCTTGCTCTTATTCCTAAAACTGTATTAAACCGTTTGCTTTACGCTGCAGGAGGGAAACAGCGTAACAAATGGCGCAATCTTGTCAGCAGGAGTTTCGAAGTACTTGTAGAATACTGGTGCATTCCATCTAGATGTGTGTGTGTGTGTGTGTGTGTGAGTGTGAGTGCGAGTGTGTGTGTGTGTGTGTGTGTGAGTGTGTGAGCAATGAGAAGACTTCAAGTAACGTTGGGGAAGAAAAGCAATAAACTCAGAGTTAGCGTGTTGATTTGTCAGTGTGTTCCTTCACGTGTGTCTTTTTAAACTGCAATCGGTGACCTACACACACGTCTGCAAGCTCCCAGGAGCACCTACGGCCGTACGGCGGTAGGTGCGACACCACGCAATATGATGTCGAACCCAGGAGATGGAATGCAGGGAGACCCTTGGCCTCAGTGGGAGGGCCGCAGTCTGTGTGGAGGGCCTCACCGTGTGGAGACGCAAACACAGACTTCCACATAGATACTCGGGCCCTCTCCAAACAACATGGCCGGATGAAGACCCAATACCTTCCTGGTTACTGTGTTCTTTCGCCTCAAAAACACACTGGTTTGACACAATCTGCTGTGAATTTAATGAGAGAGAGAGAGTGAAGTAGCAAGAAGGACGATATCGAACTAGAGCGAATATTAAACTGTTTAACACTCAGCGCTAAACCCCTTCTGTATCTCTTCCTCTATATAGACTATCGTATATCACCCTCAAGACACGGAGGATAAAAAGGATACAAACATATAACGCTCTGTGGGAGAGCCAGAATGAGAGAGAACAAGAGGGAGAGAGACTGAGAGGCAACACAATGGACTGTCTCCTGAACAGCTTGAGCAGGGGGTGGTGGGGGTGTTAATGTGCTTATACTGGCACCCAGTCTCGGGCCTCACAGTGGGCTGGCTGGGTTATGGATGGGAGAGGGAGGAAAGGCATCTTCATTTGGAAAGAATGCCTTATGTGCTGACTGACAGTAAACACCCACAGCCTCAGAGACCTGTCTGGGGGTCTGGGGGTCTCCTGAAGGCCAATTACTACACCTCGAATTCCCCTCTTTTGCTTGTTCTTCTCTCTTGAATTCTCTCCCTCTTCATAACCATGTCTCTGGTTAGATGTCTTGTGATCTGCCTCTCTCTCCCCACCTCTCATATCCTCCCTCTCTCCTCTCCTCTCTAACTCTCTCCTCCCTCTCCTCTCGTCTCTTCTCTCTCCTCCAACTCTCCTTTCCTCTATCCTCTCCCCTCTCCTTTCCTCTCTCCTCTCCTCTCTCCTCCCTCCCTCCTCTCCTCCCTCTCTGCTCTCCTCCCTCTCTGCTCTCCTGTCTCTTCTCCCTCTCTCCTCCCACTTTCCTATCCCCTCCCCTCTCCTCTCTCCTCCCTCTCTTCTCCGTCTCTTCTCTCTCCTCCTATCTCCTCCTCTCTCCTCCCTCTCTCCTCTCCCCTACCTTTCTATTCTCTACTCTCCACCCTCTTTCATCTCCTCTCATCTCCTGACGGTCCCACCCAGAATGCAAATTAAACCGTGACGCTCAGGGCGTCTCAATTCTTTTCACGGTACTTCCCCCCCCCAAAAAATGATGGGCCCAATAGTAAAGATATTTATTTTAGCGGTGAACATGTATTAACTTTTAATGTAGCATGACCACAACCAGTCATGATGTTTTCATCTGACTGTAAAACGTCTGTGCACCAGCCGTTGGATGAATGAAAAGAGACATCTGTTACAAACCAGCAAAATATGTATTGACAGTCTATACTATTGTAGCCTGAATTAATTGATGCAACTTGCTGACAAATGTACCCTTTAAAAAAAAAAAAAGCCGAGACACCTGATAAAGGGGTTGAAATACGGGAAGCAAATACAGCTGTGTCTGTCTTGAGCACATTGGTTCGATAGCAGGCTGGATGGACCACATTGATAATGTTTCAAGTTCGCTAGCGGGCTGAAACCAGTCGATACAATGTTACAAGTTTGCTAGCGAAAGCTCAAGACGGACAGAGTGAGAGGCGGAGTAGAAAGATGAATGTGATTGAAAGGACCAGAACCAACTGTCACTGGTTTAAACCATGATAGAGAGGTGGGAGTGTTTGTTTCATTTGGAATAAGCTTTTTTATGTTCATGTTTACCAATGTGTCAGTAAAAAATTGTATTTTAAACAAATCAGAGAATGGTTAAATTAGAGACCCCCCTAAGTTTGACTTTTGTTGCATTTAGGGCAGTTCATGTCTCAGTTGGAGGGTGTGAGCCCCCCCTTGGTCCCCCTGTAGTTCACACACTGCCCCCGCCTCCACCTCTGTTGCTCCGTCTCTCTCTCCCAAATACAGCACCCTGTTCTTATATTCCACTGATCATGCTCATTCATCACTCCATGTACACCCACCCACCCAATCGCCCCCTCAAGCTTACACTGCCACCTCTCTCTTCCTTTTCACCCTTATCCCACTGCTGACTCACCTCCCTCCTCCCTCCCTCCCTCCCTCCATCCGTCTCTACATCAGCGGTGGGCGTGTCGGGATCCTGTGGGAGACCGCTGTCGACATCTCTAACTTGGCCACATCTGTAGCCTGAGGTCCCATAATGAGTGGGCCCGGCCCAGAACCCATACCCCAGATCCAGGGAACCCAGGCCAGAGCCCAGAACCTGGGCTAGAACCCAGCAGCCAAGCCAGCTGCTCTGTGAACCAAAAGCAAAGCCCATTTGGGTTAGTGTTATGCTTAATGCTGGTTTTACAGTACCAATGCACAGAAAGCCAGAAGGAGGAACCGACCAGGCTTGCCACGTGCTCCCACCGCAAGAAAGAAAACACATTGACGAAAACCGTCTGAATGCAATATCCATACAGTCTAGTCAGGATGTAAGGGCACTCTAAATGTGCCCTAATGCACAGTCAAATTGTTATTTTTGACAGGTTAGTGTTCAGAGGGGGAATGTACTGTAGTCTGTCTCGTATAATGAGAGACACTAACCCGCCACTGCACGGTCTCTCTCCGCCAAGCCAGGATTTGTGAGTGATTGGTGGCCAACTCTTATGACTACTGCGAATAATATATTTTCAATTTCACACCTACGTATCATCTAAATAATATTAAGATGTTTAGTAAGTGTGGCCAAAAAAGGGAGGGGGCGGGGACGTCTGGCACAGGAGGGGTACAACAATCTATTCAGGGCAGAGAAGAGAGAGCGAGAGAGAGCGAGAGAGAGAGAGAGAGAGCAAGAGAGAGAGAGAGAGAGAGAGAGAGAGAGAGAGAGAGAGAGAGAGAGAGAGAGAGAAAGGCTGTGTAATATACTGTAATGTACAATATGGAAACAATTACTACTTGGCAAGGCTGGATTTGGCTTAGAAAATCTGCTGCGGCCAGGACTGGAACTGTGTGTGTGTGTGTGTGTGTGTGTGTGTGTGTGTGTGTGTGTGTGTGTGTGTGTGTGTGTGTGTGTGTGTGTGTGTGTGTGTGAGAGAGAGAGAGAGAGAGAGAACGAGAGATAGAAAGAAGGGGAACGAGACAGAGAAAAAAAGGTAGGGGTGCTTTAAGCTCCCCTCTCTGCAGGACCTAGCCACCAGAACACAGCTCTCTCATGTCTGGCTGGACCTGTGCCATCTCAACTGTTCTATAGGTGCGGGTCGGTACAGATGTGTCAATTTTTGGGGGGGCGCTGTTGATTTCACCAAATAATATGTTATTGTCAAATATTTGTACAACTTTTAACATGTAAATGTGAGTCAATAGCTTCCTCACTCTCCCTTCTCAAACTGCACACACTGTTAAACCTACTGGCCATCATAGATTATCCTG
Organism: Oncorhynchus masou masou; assembly: GCF_036934945.1. NCBI lineage: Eukaryota > Metazoa > Chordata > Actinopteri > Salmoniformes > Salmonidae > Oncorhynchus > Oncorhynchus masou. The sequence goes on along the minus strand of NC_088229.1, from coordinate 62,810,986 downwards.
CTCTAGGTAGAATTATTTTAACAGGTCAGTTGACTGAGAACAGATTCTCATTTACAGCAACAACCTGGGGAATAGTTACAGGGGAGAGGAGGGGAATTAATCAGCCAAATGGAAGCTGGGGATGATAAGGTGGCCTTTAGGATCTGGAAGAACTGCTTAGGCACAGATCTAGGAACATAATTACTCCCTCAATCCTAACCTTAACAATTAGCATAACAACACAAAGCTGATCTCAGAATCTGGTAACTATAGAACATCCCACTCCTGGCCATCCAGCTATCCCAGCTGTCCCTCAGCACCCCACGGCCCTGTTACCCGCCCACGGAAGCCAGAGAGGAAATGAGGGGGTTCTGATTGGCTCTGAGTCTTCCTGGCCCGGGATGACAGGCCGCCAATATGCAAGGGGAGGATGCGCCAGTTCCAGGATGCTCAACAGGGGGTGGTGTTCAGAACAGAGGCTGCCTGCCCTCCCCCGTCCCCCCTGTCGCTTGACTGGATGACGATCACGATAAACAGCCCCAAAGGCTTGGTGGGATTAGTAGGCTGGAGGACATAGAGGCCTTATAAAGTCACTTGTGCTCAGGAAAAATCAACAGGCTAGGCCTGGGCAACATTCACTAATCAGACAGAAGAATGGTGTGGCGTGACTCTAACTGAGAGAGAACAGTGATTTTCTGTTAAACTGTCACAGTTATCACAAGGGAAAGGATTGGATCTACTCTAGGATAAGGAGTATGAGGGGTCGTCAGCTAAATATGACCTAGTTTAACCTCCTGAATGAAAGTACAATTAACAGGAAACAGATTGTGAACGTCGATACATTACATTCATGAAGCACAAATTAAAAGAAGAAGCAGAAAAACAAAATGATCCATGTTGAAAATGCTACAGTTCACTGAGGCAGGACACACGCCACAGTCAGACTCCAGTGGTGCCCTGATCTACCCGTAGGCTACTGTGGGGAGCAACCAGAAGTCAGAGGGGGGAACCTTCAGACAGAGAGATTACATTTTAATCTATGGTTAGCCATCTTGGTTACGACTTCATTGGTGTCTGTCAGACGAGCCACACAGAGAACGATGAAAATGGTAGCGTGTGTAGACGGGAGGAAAAAAGATGGGCGGGTGGGTGAGGTTGGACCGTGCATTCTCGGGAATTACCGGGGTATGTGACAGCATTTTCGCAGGAAATTAGCATGTAAAAGTGCCCTTCTGGGTACAGGGATGGCGAGGGTCCTGCTGAAGTGCTGTCCTGTTACACCCTGTGGCTCTCCGCCACTCTCCTTTGTCCTCCTGGCGTTTATGCTACTCCAACAGATGGATGTGATTGGACCAATCTTCCAGGCTCGCTGAGAGAGACGATGTATTTGTTTCCCAGAACATGGCACTCCCCCCAAGAAAACTGCATTTGACAACTGACCGCATGTTAGTCCAGAGAACTGAAATTGCAGCAGAAAGAAATGAATTCAGTGGCTACTACTTGACCATTACCTGTTGTGTGGCAGCTATGGTCTAATTTCTCTGCTCTGCTGTGTGTTTTTGTCCCGCCCCTTTATCACCACCCAGAAGTGTCAATCAAACCTGGATAAACATTAGGCAGATTGAGAGGTGAAGAGGAAGTTAAAGGGAACTGAAGGGTTGAGTCTGCTGCGTAGAATATACGTCCTTTACAGTGAAAATGGCTCACAAAATGTCTGAGAAATGATAGAGATTGAGGAAAAGGGGATGGTGAAAGAGAAAATCCATATCGAACCATAAAAAGAAATTCCGAAAATAAACCACAAAATCATGGCAGCCCCTAGGAAACGTATTAAAAGCTTGTAAAATAAAAGTTCACTAACACATAAAGCCGTAATAGCTATCCCTTCCAGTGTTTTGGGGGCTTTTTTTAACAGGACGTGGCAACATGAGACTGGAAGCCTGGAGAGTACAGGACATGGCTCTGTAAATTAGGCCCAGTGGCTCTGGGACCCTACTGTAATTTTGACCTTTGAACCCAGTGACCATTGGAGGACAGAGAGACTGACCACACACACTATGCATGTGTGGAGTTTTGTTACCCTGACAACACACAACATGGATCCGGGCTATTACCATCATTGGATCCCACCGCTGCCACCAACGTTGACCCCTATTTGTATTTAAGGCAAAAAAGTGTCCCCTGCCCTCCTTCCCCCAACCCCGTCACACACACACACACACTAAATATGACCCCCTCCAAAAAAAATCAACATGCAGCAGTCCATGTCTGGACAAATTGGAGGTAAGTAGCCGCTGAGGAAAAAAAGGCAGGGGGAATTAGCTACTGGGATCTGGTCTCCGTTCAGCCTAAACGCTTGTGATTGGCCCCGCTTAAAAAAACGACATGTCGCGAAACGGCCGAAAATCAACCAGTGGGGTAATGTGCCGTTTGAATGACAGCTGGGGGGGGGGGGGACTCCCCGGTCCATCAGAAAATTCCTTGATGCACTGAAAAGTGCATAAGCTGACGATTCATATAGCCTTGTTTTAGTCTTTGAGTTGAAGTACCCTGTGCACTCTTTCGAGGCTGATTGCATCCACTAAAACGTTCTCTGTCCCTAGAACAGAAACCTGAGGTGCTAATACCCCGTGTGACAAACCAAGTGTCCTACACAACGTCTCAATTCTTCCCCCCTCAAGGGTGATGAAAGTAGCAATTTATCACGTTTTACACTAGGAAATGAGAGGCATCTCAGGAAGCCTGTCAAAATACAGGGCTTGGGTTACCGAGTCGTTCCAGGATACCCTTCATGTTAGAGACTTGCCCACGGCATACAGTCATAGTTCCCTCACAGGCCACATCCCAAGGTGTTTCCCATGTGTACTGCTCCCACAGAAGGTGATGTCTAAATATTTTCCCAGGCTGAGGTAATGGCGTCTTTTGGGATAAGGTGAAAGCTCAGTTACAGGGGTTTTTCCTATGTGTGTCTTTTAGTTACACAACACCAACACTGGTGACAGACACTGCCACTGAGGGCCTGGGCCGTATTCAACCACAACAGGTTGCAGAATGTCTGGGGTGAAAGTAAAGAACACTGCAGTAGACTGATGTTTGAGCCAGCAGTACAGGGAGATCCTCATATCCTCTCTGGCAAACCAATAATAATAATCGAAAGGAACAATTATTTTTCCCTTTAGGCTGTGAGAGCCTGGCCTGTGAGGCAGCCCGTTAGCAGCTAGCTGTTAGCGTAATGTTTGGCGGCACTAACACTTTCCCAACACTTCTCCACATCTACATCCAAACTTCTAATTAAACAACTCCGCTAGCGACCGTCCAGCTAGCGGCCGGGGAGAAATCTACTCTGAGAGGAAATTTAACCAAAGACCTAGCACTTACTGACATCTACATTTATGCCAGGCTTAAAAGACACCTTATATTGACAATTACAAGTTCCTCGAAAAAAGAAGAAAAAAAATGAAGAAAATAAAAGAATGTGGATGAAATGGAGATCATTCAAACCAGACATCTGTGCATTTGTGGCTGAAGTCTGTGTCTGAGAGAAAACTAAGCTTTGTGCAGGATACAGGGAAATAGGACAACGTATTAACCCCCACCACTACTGAATATTAATCAGTAGTTAATAAAAGGAAAATAAAGCGATGGCCACTCCAAATATTATGTAAGTGACACTACCTTTATTTTAATTTTGCAGCTTTTTAAAAATCTAAAATCAACAGCTGAGCATTCAGCACTCCTGAAAGAGGGAGGAGGGGGGATACAATCAGGAAATAAAAATAACAGGGTTGGTGGAGAGAGGCCTTTTGACATGCCTCGCCGTGGCTTGTTCAGGTTTCAGATGGATCTGTTGTGGATTTGGATTTCTGTGAGAGTCTGAGACCTCGGGTTTCCATGTTCATAAAAAGGTTTGCCGCTGCGAAAAACTCCACGAGGAACATTTAACTGTCCGTTTAAATTCTTGTTTTGCCTCCTTCATTGAAAACCATTGTCTTTTGAAAGGGAGAAACCCTCCAGTCGTTGAATTTGATCCACTTTACTGCTGATTTTTTCCAAAACGAAATTATAAAATTGCAATTTTCGCAAAAATATTGTTAACAAGATGTTGAAAATAAGAGGCTGTACTATACAGATCACCTTTTTCATACATACTGTACATCTGAGGCACACAGTTCTCTGTCCTCAGGTTGATATAGAGTTACCTGTTTTCCTTCGTGTGAGTGTAAAATGTATTCATATGCTCCTGAGAGGGCTCGGATGGGAAGGAGACTGTTTTCCGAGCGATAAAATCAGTTGGCACCTAGCGAGGAGCCGGCATCACTGTTCTCTGGCAGTGCATTAGTGTACATAGGCAAGATGAGAACAAGTCACACATGGGACCAGGAATAATACTGTATGAGGCCTCCGCTTCTACCACTACCAAAATATTCTACCTCTTATTTGAAGGAAAAAGTGGGTACGTAAGAAAAATAAACAGAAAAAAATGACTGAAATCACTTCTTTTATATATTTCAAAAAATTCGAACATAAAATATGAAAATTGTATTTGGTCATTTCTAAGTGTTCCAATGTATCCTCGCTACTGTGTTTTGCAAAAATCAGACTTTTTTTGTCAAGATTAGTCTTTGGTTTGAGTGTTGCACAGAGCAGCTTCTCAATGACTGTGAAAGATAGCCTAGAGGTTCGAACGTTGGGCCGTTAACTGAAAGGTTGCTGGTTCAAATACCTGAGCTGACAAGGTGAAAAATCTGTTGATGTACTCTTGAGCAAGGCACTTAACCATCATTTTCTCCATGAACTACTATGGCTGACCCCGTAAAACAATCCATTTCACTACACCTAACTGATGCATGTGATAATAAAACACATGTGTGCAAGAAATCCTTATGTGGTTCTGTATTATGCTACGGAAAGGTGTCTAAGCTACCTAAAAGCCTCCTTAGCCAGTCCCACGTCAAAAGTTATTAGCCAATGTTTATCGTGTGGATTAACACCGTGTACAGTACAGAATGAGTTTATTTATTAAAAACGGCTAATTCCAGGAACAACCGATAATTACTAATAAAGGGACTTCCGGAGAACCCTTTTTTGAGGTTATTTACTTTGCAATTACGTTTCATTTTCTGAACGGCAACATTTCAATGAGGGCTGATGGTAACAGACAACATTGGCGCTGTTCTGGAATAGACTGACATTCATCAGCGTTTATTTGCCCAGTCAGCTGATACCAGGCGGCTCGGAGAAGGAGCCTGTTTTGAAAAGCCCAAGCCTGGATTTTTGTTATTAGAAATTCAAACTTAGTTGCATGACAAGTCTAAAGCACGGTACAACGCTGCGTGCAGGCCCAGGTCGAGGGTTAAAAGGAGTATGCAGGCACCTAGCTCGTGTGTTCCGAACACACACGCACGCAGAAATATGTGCATATTATGTATACACACATACAGTAGCAACCTCAGCTCCTTGCCATCAGCCCATCAAACATTGGTCCTCTGTCCAAAGCCCACGTGGCCCTGTGGCCAACCACTGTGCTGTGCCCCTCTCTCATTCCCACCTACAGCGCCGCTCAACCTGCCAAACCACACAGTGGAATGAGCCTCCGACTCACACAGGCAGCAGATACATCTCCTTCCCTCTCACACGACGCCTAACAATGGAGGGCTTCCCGATGACAAGGGGTATCGGGGCTTCCCGATGACAAGGGGTATCGGGGCTTCCCGATGACAAGGGGTATCGGGGCTTCCCGATGACAAGCGGTATCGGGGCTTCCCGATGACAAGGGGTATCGGGGCTTCGCGATGACAAGGGGTATCGGGGCTTCCCGATGACAAGGGGTATCGGGGCTTCCCGATGACAAGGGGTATCGGGGCTTCGCGATGACAAGGGGTATCGGGGCTTCCCGATGACAAGGGCATCATGTCAGAGTGAAAGTGGCTGCTTTCAGACTTGACATTCGAGAAGGGGTTAATGCTAGGGTAAGATTTGATTTGATTTTGATTTGATTTAATGCTAGAGTTGGAAGACTCAGTGGCAGTTTAAAGTTCAATTCCTGTCCAGTTGCATTGGATACGGAATTTATCTATATGAAGTAACCTCCGGAATTGACTGGGATTTAGATGGAATTAACCGATTATGACAGTGTGCGGGGAGCTCAATCTACTTCCCATTAAATCCTACTAAACCTCACTCCTATTGAGATTGCTTTGTTTTCTTTTTGCATCAAGCTGCAATATTTGAATCCTCTGGTGGAACTCTCTCTTCCTTCCTGACACATCCTTCTTACCCTCTAGCTCATCAGCAATATATCACCATGGAGACAGAGAGCCTCTGAACATTCCTGCGTTCCTCCCAGAGTCTAAAATACTGCTTTAATGATGGCCCCTGAGACTGGGACCCCTGACCACACCAAGGCCTCTCTTCACACACGTATTCTTCACACGTGCAAACATGCACAGCTAACACACCCTAGCATGCACACATGAAAGCACACACACACATATGGATACAAACACACACATTCATATAAAGACACATACATGGATAGGCACAAGAAGACGCATGCACGGCCACATACATGCACACAAACATGTCCTTGCATGCACTGCCATACACCCGCATGCACACACTGCCAATAGCATTAACAGTAGTCCTTGCAACTCGGCTCCAGGACAGTCGTACTGGGTATAAGTGGCCCCGGTAGCTTGGAACATTCTAGGCCTTGCGCTGGCATCGTCCATGCCAGGTGTTTACCTGGCACCCACTGATGCAGCTGTTTTACATGCTCACATCCACCCACCCCTTCAGCCTTGAGTCAACACCCCCTTAAAGAGTAACAACATACACCAGGTAAGCAGGCCAAGTTCCTTCCATCCACCATGAGGCCAAGTTCCTCTCCCGGTCTCCCCAGAGCTCCTTCTCTAACCCTGGGCGTTATTAAGCCTCGAGGGTCAGCGGAGGTAAGGACGGTGTAACTCTATCTTTTTTAATTACAGGCCTCAGCGGTGCGATAAGCAGGTCAGCTCATACCGCTACAGCCAGGGAGCTGTAAGGGAAGCGGCAGGACTCCTGGCATAGTATCAGACCAGCCTGTCGACCTCTCTCTTTCAGATCACTATCTGTTTTGAGATTGAGGCACGTCGACATACCATCATATCAGCGCATCAGAGCCATCCACAGATGTGGAATGCCTGACTTGGTAAAGGATTGTCATCACAGCACAGTGCACAGACGCTAACAACAGATCTAGGGTAACTGAAACTGAGTGGATGACCTCTCTCCGTCCCGCTCTCTCTCTCCACCCCCCCCTCTCTCTCTCTCTACAGATCCAGTTCTACTTTAATACTCCCACTACTCAGGAACTATGGATGTCAGGAAATCAGGCAGGACAATTTCCTCTTGCGGTAAGTAATGCCAGCATGTTGGAGCGTAGGTGCAGAGGGGAGCGGCAGGTTAGATGGGTAGGATACTGTACTGGGACAATCTGATTCCACTGACCCCATGCTGTTGTCTCCAGTCCTGGGCCTGGGCCTGTCATGCTGAGCAGCGGCAGGGTTATGGATCTAAGAGAAGCTGCGGGCTGGATGTGGATGGCTGAGGGATGCCTGGGGATCCCTAGGACACTGTACTCAGCAGCACACACTACTGTATAGACGGCCTCCTCCTGGAACACCACTCTCATCGACCAATTAGCAAAGAGCTCTACAGACAGAACGGCGGGAGTGGTAGAAGTGACTGGACAAGAGGCCAGAAGAGGATGGAGGGAGGAATGGAGAAGGGTGAGGAAGATGAGGCAAAAGGGAGGAAGAGTTGAGCAGACTCCCATAGGCTCACCCTAACAGTCAGTTTAATAACGGAGGGCAGAAAATATACAGTAGGATATGGCACTGGAGTGACCCTGGAGTACACAGACGGCTACATTTCACCTGACATTTACATTTTTATTGAATATTAAAACATACAACCTATCTCCTGCAGTAAAGCCTCTCAACATTTACAATACATTCAGTCATCAACCATCCGAGACCCCCCCCCCCCACACATACAGTATCAAATAATTTTTAGGTAACAATTAAGTACCTTACTGTGATTGTTTTTAATAAAAAACTAGCTGTTATTGGCAGAGAGGTTTGGAACTCTCTTTCTTATTGGTCTATTAACAAATTGTCACCAGGCAAGCCAAAACTCCATCCCACCAAAACAGGCTGTAATTTCAGGCTGTCTTTTCAAACATCTCTTACACTAAAAGGGCATTGTCTTCTTCAAACTATTATTTCAACCTCATAGTGTGGAAATATAAAACACACGGAAAACACACGTTTCTGACTGCACTTTGCCTTTAATAATGTGTTGTCTCAGCATGTCCACTTCTGATTCAAGGCTTCTCAGGCCGTGGTTTGGGGTGCAGAGTGGAAGACACCTACGCACAACACTTCAGGGATTGGTTTGAATAGCTGCCTTTAAGCCTCCGTTCCTCCATCATACAAATACTTGTCTTAACAACATCTCTTAAATCATTTTGACATCATCGCTACAACATGTTTTTCTTGTGGAATACTGCAAATACCAGCTCTTACTTTGACATCATGTCCCTTCCTTTTGGAGAGGGTCCCTGACGGGGGTTTTGGGAGGGCAGGGGTGGGAAGTACACGGAAGGAGAGACGCTGCACCCGGCCAAAGCAATCCGATATCATCACTCTTTCATTTGGCTGGCAGCCTTTCCCAGGTAGTATCACAGTGACTGTGCAGAAAGAGTAGGGCTTTTCATTACGCTTGGAAACCCTGAGGGTCACAGAGAGGAGAGGAGGGAGATGGAAGCTATGATGCCGTCATTCACCTATAAGGAACTAGTCAAAATTGCAAAACAACGTCCTGAAACCCATTATAGGCCTACGTAGCTATTCTGAGGCAGACTGAGCACTGTCTATGAGTCAACAATGACGATGTGGTTAAACTACTACACCATGCGTGTTTTCAAAGGTGGAACGGTTCTAATAACAGTTGCTCTGGCAGGTCATTTAGTGCCTACGTCAGTGTGACAGTGCTAACTATATTTAGCCACCTTGCTGTGGTTACGGAGAACAGAAACAGGGAGGAGAGGGTTTGGATGAGGGTCCAACTCAATGGCCCGTAACACAGGTGCTCCGCTTGGAACCAGCCAAGTACAGACGGTGACATCATCCCTGGTTAAAAGTTGATAGCTCCTCAAGTCTACTGGATTACTGAGCTTGGTCAGTATGGGTGAGTCACTGAAACACAACAGTCCAAGTGTGGGGCGAACATACACACACGAGCACGCACGTAGGCGCACACACAAATGCATGCATGTTAGGTACACACACACACACACACACACACACACACACTGGGGTCAAAGCAAGAGAAAATGGACGTATGTAAATTGGACTTGTGTAAAACTATGCATTGCGGTTTCATCCTTCGACACCAAATAATGACATAATGAACCACATCGGTTAGCGGGAAGCAAACACGTGTAAACAGTAAGCTCACCGCATGGCAGCAATTAACATAAATCTCAGCCATAAAAGGCATAGAAAACAGCCGTGAAACGTAATTGAGCAGAACCACGGGTAACTGTAGGTTACAAAGCGCTAGGCAAGGAGGACATGCACATCGAGAAATCATTTCAGAAAAGCGTCTAGCATCTCTGTCTGCACTGCACAATTCAATAAGCTGTGAAAGATGTGCTGCGTTATGGTTGGAGCCTCTTCCAGTCCGACTAACATTTCACTGTGTCAGAGGGTTTTCGCTCTCTGCCTTGGGTGCTCTCCCTCTCTCTCTCTCTCTCTCTCTCTCTCTCTCTCTCTCTCTCTCTCTCTCTCTCTCTCTCTCTCTCCCTATTTTTTTCTCTCTCTCTCTTTTCTCTCTCTCTCTCTCTCTCTCCCACTCCAGCTCTCCATCCTTAAAGAGAAAGTTTTCCATTGGCATAGACCTCCCTCTGAGAAACCATTCTCCTCTCCCCCTGTTAAAACCAAACAACTGCTCAGCATTAAGGTGTGGATCTGTCATTAGTTAACTCTCCCTGGCAGAGGAGACCATTGTTATTGTACAGAGTGGTATTTGCACAAGTCGTATCTTTGGAGAGAAACAGTATTTCTGCGGCTTTTCCCCTTTCCCGGTCTGAGTGGATCCAGTTTCCCCTGGCCTGCCCCTGGCTCGGTCACCTAATTCACATTTTGTAATCAGGGTTCTGAATTCCCTGGAAACTTGACCCTGCAATGAAGGCCTCACAGTGATTCTCTGGATGATCACACTGGATCTGTGCTGGACACATTCTGCACCATTCCAAGGGAACAACAGAGATGATGGTGGAGGTTTGGTTTGTGTCTGGCAGGAGGTTGAGAGAGAGGGAGAGAGAGAGCAAGAAAGAGAGAGGGGGGGGGAGAGAAGGTGTCGGGCAAGTAGGATGGAAAGAGAAACGGAGGGCATGCAGTAGGAGTAAAGGGGAGAGGAGAGTGAGAGTGAGAGAGTGAGAGAAAGAGCGATAGATGGAGAGAGGTATACAGTGCCTTTGGAAAGTATTCAGACCCCTTGAATTTTTTCACATTGTGTTCTGTTACAGCCTTATTCTAAAATATATTTTTTTTTTATCCTCAGCAACCTACACACAATAACCCGTAGTGACAAAGTGAAAACATTTTTGCAAATGCATTCAAAATAAAAAACTGAAATACTTTATGTACATAAGTATTCAGATCCTTTGCTATGAGACTCGAAATTGAGCTCAGGTGCATCCTGTTTCCATTGATCATCCTTGATGTTTCTTCAACTTGATTGGAGTCCACCGGTGGTAAATTCAACTGGTTGGACATGATTTGGAAAGGCACACACCTGTCTATATAAGGTCCCACAGCTGACAGTGCATGTCAGAGGACAAACCAAGACATGAGGTCGAAGGAATTGTCCATAGAGCTCAGAGACAGGATTGTGTCGAGACACAGATCTGGTGAAGGGTACCAAAACATTTCTGAGGCATTGAAGGTCTCCAAGAACACACAGCCTCCATCATGCTTAAATGAAAGAAGTTTGGAACCACCACGACTCTTCCTAGAGCTGGCAGCCCAGTCAAACTGAGCAATCGGGAGAGAAGGGCCTTGGTCAGGGACGTGACCAAGAACCTGATGGTCACTCTGACAGAGCTCGAAGGTTCCTCTGTGGAGATGGGAGAACCTTCCAGAAGGTCAACCATCTCTGCAGCACTCCACCAATCAGGCTGTCACGGCCATCTTCCTGGCTGGAATAAGTGGACCAAAGTGCAGCGTGGTGAGCGTACATTACTTTATTTCTAATTTCGCAATAAAACAATAAACAATACAACGAAATGACTCTGAAGCTTAACTTAGGCTATGATGCCTCTAACAAAGTCAACTACCCACACTGAAAGGAGGGAAAAAGGGCTACCTAAGTATGAAATCCCAATCAGAGACAACGATAGACAGCTGTCCCTGATTGAGAACCATACCCGGCCAAAACATAGAAATAAAGAAACATAGAAATCAAAACATAGATTGCCCACCCCACATCACACCCTGACCAAACCAAATAGAGAAACGGCTCGCTAAGGTCAGGGCGTGACACAGGCCTTTACGGTAGAGTGGGCAGACGGAAGCCACTCCTAAGTAAAAGGCACATGGAATATGCCAAAAGGCACCTAAAGAATCTTAGACCATAAGAAACAAGATTCTCTGGTCTGATGAAACCAAGATTGAACTCTTTGGCCTGAATGCCAAGCGTCACTTATGGAGGAAACCTGGCACTATCCCTACGGTGAAGCATAGTGGTGGCAGCCTCATGCTGTGGGGATGTTTTTCAGCGGCAGGAGAGACTAGTCAGGATCGAGGCAAAGATTAATGGAGCAAAGTACAGAGAGATCCTTGTTGAAAACCTGCTCCAGAGCACTCAGGTCCTCAAACTGGGTTCACCTTTCAACAGGACCCTAAGCACACAGCCAAGACAACGCAGGAGTGGCTTTGAATGTCCTTGAGTTGCACAGTCAAAGCCAGGACTTGATCCCAATTGAACATCTCTGGAGAGACCTGAAAATAGCAGTGCCGCAATGCTCCCCATCCAACCTCATAGAGGTTGAGATGATCTGAAGGGAAGAATGGGAGAAACTCCCCAAATACAGGTGTTCCAAGCTTGTAGCATCATACCCAAGAAGAGGCAATTGCTACTAAAGGTGATTCAACAAAGTTTTGAGTAAAGGGTCTGAATATTTATGTAAATGTCATATTTCCTTTCATATTTTTTATAAATTAGGAAAGAAATCTGAACCTGTTTTTACTTTGTAATTATGTGGTATTGTGTAGATTGTCTTTTCCCCTCATCAATGTAATCAATTTTAGAATAAGGCTGTAACATAACATTTGGAAAGAGTCAAGGGGTCTGAATAATTTCTAAATGCTCTCTAAGGGGAGAGGGGGGGGGGGTGCGAGGGAAAGAAGCCTTACCTTTGTCTTGCCTTGACCTTAGAGATCCTTTTTATGTCTCTATTTTCATTTGGTCAGGGCGTGAGTTGGGGTGGGCATTCTATGTTTTGTGTTTCTATGATTTTTTATTTCTATGTTTTGGCTGGGTATGGTTCTCCATCAGGGACAGCTGTCTATCGTTGTCTCTGATTGGGAACCATACTTAGGTACCCTTTTTCCCACCTGTGTTTGTGGGAAGTTAACTTTGTTTGATGGCACATAGCCTTAAGCTTCACGGTTTGTTTTGTATTGTTTATTGTTTGCGAATAAAAGAGAAAATGTACGCTCACCACGCTGCACCTTGGTCCAGATCTTGTAACGGCCGTGACAGCCTTAGCTTGGAGGTGTCAGGGACCAGATAAGTCCTGTTTAAACATTGACTGGAACAGACTGGAGAATGTCAACAGACACCCAGTACCCAGGTCTCTGTGATGTGAGCTGGGCTGCTAGGCAGACAGGCACACAGTCCTGCCGGAACTATTAATCACTGCCATAAGACAACAAACAGTGACAACAAGTTGAAGTGATCGACTGAATTGGTGGCCAGTTAATCAGAGACCATACTAGTGCTTACAGTATAAGATGGTGAGGAAGGCATGGATCTCTCACACAGTGTGTTGATTATCACTGATACAGTGGGGAGAACAAGTATTTGATACACCATCAATTTTGCAGGTGTTCCAACTTACAAAGCATGTAGAGGTCTGTAATTTTTATCATAGGTGCACTTCAACTGTGAGAGACGGAATCTGAAACAAAAATCCAGAAAATCACATTGTATGATTTTTAAGTAATTAATTTGCATGTTATTGCATGACATAAGTATTTGATCACCTACCAACCAGTAAAAATTACGGCTCTCACAGACCTGTTAGTTTTTCTTTAAGAAGTCCTACTGTTCTCCACTCATTACCTGTATTAACTGCACCTGTTTGAACTCGTTACCTGTATAAAAGACACCTGTCCACACACTCAATCAAACAGGTGCAGTTAATACATAGATTCCGTCTCTCACAGTTGAAGTGTACCTATGAATCAGCATTCAGGGCCCTGAATGCTGATTGGCTGACAGCTGTGGTATATCAGACTGTATACTACGGGTATGACAAAACATTTGTTTTTACTGCTCTAATTATGTTGGTAACTAGTTTATAACAGCAATAAGGCACCTTGGAGGGTTGTGTTACATGTGCTGTATCCAGGCACTCAGCGTTGCGTTGTGCATAAGAACAGTCCTTAGCTGTGGTATATTGGCCCATATACCACACCTCCTTGTGCCTTGTTGCTTAAATAGATATATGGACCAGGTGAATCAAATTAAAATGTATTTGTCACGTGCGCCGAATACAACAGGTGCAGACACTACAGTGAAATGCTTACTTACAGGCTCTAACCAACAGTGCAAAAAAGGTATTAGAACAATAGGTAAGTAAAGAAATAAAGCAACAGTAAAAAGGCAGTGAAAAATAACAGTAGTGAGGAATCCAGGTAAAAGCTATGATCCCTTAGTGATGTCACCTGTTAAATGAACTTTAAATTAGTGTAGATGAAAGGGAGGAGACGGGTTAAAGAAGTATTTTTAAGCCTTAAGAAAATTGAGACATGAATTGTGTATGTGTGTCATTCAGAGGGTGAATGGGCAAGACAAAAGATTTAAGTGCCTTTGAACAGGGTATGGTAGTAGGTGCCAGGCGCACCGGTTTGAGTGTGTCAAAAACTGCAACGTTGCTCGATTTTTCACGCTCAACAGTTTCCTATTTGTATCAAGAATGGTCCACCACCCAAAGGATATCCAGCCAACTTGACACAACTGTGGGAAGCATTGGAGTCAACATGGGCCAGCATTCCTGTGAAATGCTTTCGACATGCAATATTAGAAAGGTGTTCCTAAGCTTTTGTACACTCAGTGGGCCACCCTCAATGTCCAAGCAAGGAATTTAGCTAATTTCCTGCAATTCTACACATATTGCCATGGGGAAGGGAGAACAATGTTCAGTGTTTTATATCTAATCTCATGCCATTATACACATTTTGCCATGAGCCTGAGAGAAAATGTTATAGTTTTACAGCTCATTTCGTGAGCCTCTGCACACTTTGAACTCAATACACAATCATTGCATCTAGATGTGTCCCAGCCAGGACATCCTTTAGATCAGCTAAACCACAACCTGGCTGGACAGACCGAACGCTAAGACCAGGGGAGTCCTCCCAGAACTCCCCTCTGACAGCCCAGTGAGTTTCTCAGGGAAAGGCCTACACGTTTTAGGGATTGACTCCCACTGTTTGCCCAGAATTTTGACGCTGCGACTCAAAGTCAAGATGAGAAGTTTCCCAAGGCATCTCAGCCATAATCTCTGGCCTGTTTAGTCCAGAGTAATTCCTTCTGTATGACCGGCACACATCGCTCATGGGCTGGAGTAGTTATGGTGTATTACATAGTGGAGTGCAAGGAATTCAGACCCTGCATAATGTGGTTGTTTCACAATGAGGCACTTACTGTACTGTATGGAAAAATGCTAAACCCAAGACACATTTAGTTGAGGACAATCCACTCTGTTTGGAATGAAAACAATGTATTATTTCATCCTAATACATAAGCCCACAGCTCAGTGACTCTTATCAGTGACTTATCCTAACCTTCAATAGGCAGTCTGTATTCTACATTGTACAACAAACAGAATGAGGCATATGGATCTCGTCGCATATCTTACAGTCAAGAGAATTCAGTAGTGTTTGAATTCCAATCCATCATTGAACAGTTGCAGACTTGCACATTGAATGCAACTATGTAGTTGGCAGAGTGTGTGATATGTGGGGGAGTATGTTAAGTGTAAGTACATTAGACCATATGTTTTGTTAGTTTGTTAGGTGCCAATTTTGTAGACTTTATTATCTTTGACAGGATGTGGCGTGGGAGTAGGTCTACCGTAGCAGTAGCTCATCTGTACTCACTCTGACGGAGGGGGGCTAACCCACATGGCGCTAAGGTTACCAGTGGTGTCATTATTAGTCCAAAGCATTTTGCAAAGGAACTCCAAACGAAAAAGTTTTGCAACGAAAACAATACTTTCTATTGGACATTCAGGTAGGGCCCTCCCCATTTCATTTGCTTCTGTTTGGTTCTGTTTGTATTCTAGTTCATTCCCCCCTGGGCTTCCGGTTCCGGGTTGGAGCGAGCGGTCGCATCTACACTTCGGTCCGCAGGTAGTATAACTTTTCATAACTTTTCATTACATTTTCATTACATTTCATTACAGTACAACGGTTTGATTTGTCTAATCTTAGCAATTTCTTCTTAGCTAGCTACATAGCCGTCTTTGTATCAAAGATAATTGCGTAATTATCGTATTTCGTCGTCCTAACGTAGTCTACACTGCTATCTGCCCAGCAGCTAGCTAAGCAGCTAGCTAACGTCCACCGTCCACCAGCACTGTAGAAACTATTACACTCAACTGAACGACTCGATTAGTGTAGTGTTAGCTAGCTACATAGTTGTCTTTGCTGTCTTCGTATCCAAAATAATTGTGTAGTTTAGAGTGTGTAGACTTAGAGTGATTATCTTAATTTACCGAGGTTAGCTAGCCAGCTATTTGTCGTCCTTAACGTAGGAGATACTGCTAGCTAGCTAGCCAACAGCTAGCCAACCTCTACCGAATAGAACTTCAACTACCCGGTCAACATTCCGCTTCGCTCCACAGGTAGTATCACATTTTCATTTCACTTCATTACAGTACAACGGTTTGATTTGTTTGATCGTAGCTAGCTAGCTACATAGCCGTCTTTGTATCTAAGACAATTGTGTAGTCTAGAGCGATTTTCTAGGTTAGCTAGCCAGCTATTGTCGTTCTTTTAACGTAACGTAACGCAATCAACACTGCTAGCTAGCCAGCTAGCCCTCGAATAGCAGCACTGTAGAAACTATTACACTCGACGGAACGACTTGATTAGTGTAGTGTCAACAACGCAGCCACTGCCAGCTAGCCTACAAAGTCAACAACGCAGCCACTGCCAGCTAGCCTACTCCAGCAGTACTGTATCATTTCAATCATTTTAGTCAATAAGATTCTTGCTACGTAAGCTTAACTTTCTGAACATTCGAGACGTGTAGTCCACTTGTCATTCCAATCTCCTTTGCATTAGCGTAGCCTCTTCTGTAGCCTGTCAACTATGTGTCTATCTATCCCTGTTCTCTCCTATCTGCACAGACCATACAAACGCTCCACACCGCGTGGCCGCGGCCACCCTAATCTGGTGGTCCCAGCGCGCACGACCCACGTGGAGTTCCAGGTCTCCGGTAGCCTCTGGAACTGCCGATCTGCGGCCAACAAGGCAGAGTTCATCTCAGCCTATGCCTCCCTCCAGTCCCTCGACTTCTTGGCACTGACGGAAACATGGATCACCACAGATAACACTGCTACTCCTACTGCTCTCTCTTCGTCCGCCCACGTGTTCTCGCACACCCCGAGAGCTTCTGGTCAGCGGGGTGGTGGCACCGGGATCCTCATCTCTCCCAAGTGGTCATTCTCTCTTTCTCCCCTTACCCATCTGTCTATCGCCTCCTTTGAATTCCATGCTGTCACAGTTACCAGCCCTTTCAAGCTTAACATCCTTATCATTTATCGCCCTCCAGGTTCCCTCGGAGAGTTCATCAATGAGCTTGATGCCTTGATAAGCTCCTTTCCTGAGGACGGCTCACCTCTCACAGTCCTGGGCGACTTTAACCTCCCCACGTCTACCTTTGACTCATTCCTCTCTGCCTCCTTCTTTCCACTCCTCTCCTCTTTTGACCTCACCCTCTCACCTTCCCCCCCTACTCACAAGGCAGGCAATACGCTCGACCTCATCTTTACTAGATGCTGTTCTTCCACTAACCTCATTGCAACTCCCCTCCAAGTCTCCGACCACTACCTTGTATCCTTTTCCCTCTCGCTCTCATCCAACACTTCCCACACTGCCCCTACTCGGATGGTATCGCGCCGTCCCAACCTTCGCTCTCTCTCCCCCATTACTCTCTCATCTTCCATCCTATCATCTCTTCCCTTTGCTCATACCTTCTCCAACCTATCTCCTGATTCTGCCTCCTCAACCCTCCTCTCTTCCCTTTCTGCATCCTTTGACTCTCTATGTCCCCTATCCTCCAGGCCGGCTCGGTCCTCCCCTCCCGCTCCGTGGCTCGACGACTCATTGCGAGCTCACAGAACAGGGCTCCGGGCAGCCGAGCGGAAATGGAGGAAAACTCGCCTCCCTGCGGACCTGGCATCCTTTCACTCCCTCCTCTCTACATTTTCCTCCTCTGTCTCTGCTGCTAAAGCCACTTTCTACCACTCTAAATTCCAAGCATCTGCCTCTAACCCTAGGAAGCTCTTTGCCACCTTCTCCTCCCTCCTGAATCCCTCCTCCCCCCCCTCCTCCCTCTCTGCAGATGACTTCGTCAACCATTTTGAAAAGAAGGTCGACGACATCCGATCCTCGTTTGCTAAGTCAAACGACACCGCTGGTTCTGCTCACACTGCCCTACCCTGTGCTCTGACCTCTTTCTCCCCTCTCTCTCCAGATGAAATCTCGCTTCTTGTGATGGCCGGCCACCCAACAACCTGCCCGCTTGACCCTATCCCCTCCTCTCTTCTCCAGACCATTTCCGGAGACCTTCTCCCTTACCTCACCTCGCTCATCAACTCATCCCTGACTGCTGGCTACGTCCCTTCCGTCTTCAAGAGAGCGAGAGTTGCACCCCTTCTGAAAAAACCTACACTCGATCCCTCTGATGTCAACAACTACAGACCAGTATCCCTTCTTTCTTTTCTCTCCAAAACTCTTGAACGTGCCGTCCTTGGCCAGCTCTCCCGCTATCTCTCTCAGAATGACCTTCTTGATCCAAATCAGTCAGGTTTCAAGACTAGTCATTCAACTGAGACTGCTCTTCTCTGTATCACGGAGGCGCTCCGCACTGCTAAAGCTAACTCTCTCTCCTCTGCTCTCATCCTTCTAGACCTATCGGCTGCCTTCGATACTGTGAACCATCAGATCCTCCTCTCCACCCTCTCCGAGTTGGGCATCTCCGGCGCGGCCCACGCTTGGATTGCGTCCTACCTGACAGGTCGCTCCTACCAGGTGGCGTGGGAGAATCTGTCTCCTCGCCACGCGCTCTCACCACTGGTGTCCCCCAGGGCTCTGTTCTAGGCCCTCTCCTATTCTCGCTATACACCAAGTCACTTGGCTCTGTCATAACCTCACATGGTCTCTCCTATCATTGCTATGCAGACGACACACAATTAATCTTCTCCTTTCCCCCTTCTGATGACCAGGTGGCGAATCGCATCTCTGCATGTCTGGCAGACATATCAGTGTGGATGACGGATCACCACCTCAAGCTGAACCTCGGCAAGACGGAGCTGCTCTTCCTCCCGGGGAAGGACTGTCCGTTCCATGATCTCGCCATCACGGTTGACAAACTCCATTGTGTCCTCCTCCCAGAGCGCTAAGAACCTTGGCGTGATCCTGGACAACACCCTGTCGTTCTCAACTAACATCATGGCGGTGGCCCGTTCCTGTAGGTTCATGCTCTACAACATCAGCAGAGTACGACCCTGCCTCACACAGGAAGCGGCGCAGGTCCTAATCCAGGCACTTGTCATCTCCCGTCTGGATTACTGCAACTCGCTGTTGGCTGGGCTCCCTGCCTGTGCCATTAAACCCCTACAACTCATCCAGAACCGCAGCCCGTCTGGTGTTCAACCTTCCCAAGTTCTCTCACGTCACCCCGCTCCTCCGCTCTCTCCACTGGCTTCCAGTTGAAGCTCGCATCCGCTACAAGACCATGGTGCTTGCCTACGGAGCTGTGAGGGGAACAGCACCGCAGTACCTCCAGGCTCTGATCAGGCCCTACACCCAAACAAGGGCACTGCGTTCATCCACCTCTGGCCTGCTCGCCTCCCTACCACTGAGGAAGTACAGTTCCCGCTCAGCCCAGTCAAAACTGTTCGCTGCTCTGGCCCCCCAATGGTGGAACAAACTCCCTCACGACGCCAGGACAGCGGAGTCAATCACCACCTTCCGGAGACACCTGAAACCCCACCTCTTCAAGGAATACCAAGGATAGGATAAGTAATCCTTCTCACCCCCCTTAAATGATTTAGATGCACTATTGTAAAGTGGCTGTTCCACTGGATGTCAGAAGGTGAATTCACCAATTTGTAAGTCGCTCTGGATAAGAGCGTCTGCTAAATGACTTAAATGTTAAATGTTAAATGAGCTAGTCTGCTATCTTGGTGCTGAGCCGGTGGCTGCAATTACAGGCAAACAGAAAGAGAAGGGAGGGGAGGGGTTGCGGGGTGAGTCACATACCTCCATCTCAACTGGTTGGGACTGTTAAGGATGATTCTGTTTCGTTCATTGGTGGATTGCTGATGCTATGTATTTGCTATTGAGAGGCTTTGAAGACACCGGTCGGCCATATTGACACTCCCCAGTAGGATCAGTCCATAGGAATGAATGGAATTCTACAGTATTTTAATTAAATGTTTCAAGGGCAAAATTACATGTATTTAAGCATGCTCTTGTCATTGAGCGGATAGTAACATTAGTCATCTAAAACAATTATACTTTAACGAAGATAAATATTTGTATTTTATTATTTGTATGTTTAGTTCAAATAATATAATTTAAAAATATGCATTAAGGTGTCTGAAATAGAATAAATATGACAAAAACAAAAGTACACGTTAATACATCAATTTCTATAGCTTCCAAAATATGTATTGTAAATGGTGGGGGAATGCCAAGATGGAGGCATGGTGTCTTCTATACAGCGCCCACAAATAGTCATCTAGTGTATATAAATAATTGGTTTCGCTGTATCCTCCACAACCTTTTAAGGTAGAACTATTCTTCTGATTCAGCATAATATAAAAAACACGTTTTATATCAGATGGCGTCCATCCTGTCTTTCTGTTTATAATCTAATGCTACACTGTAGGTTTTGCAGAATGTATTGTCAGGTATTTGCCCCTCTATTTCTTCAAGTGATATTCTGATTTTGATTTTTTTTTTCTGGTTGGATTCAGTCTCTCCCCTTTAACTGTCCTAATTGCAACATTTTTATAAACTATGATGATCAGGGATTGAGTCTGTTGGACAGGATCAGCTTGAGTAAAGTGAGATGTAGAATCACTGTTCTAAAAATAGTATTCTCTGCCAAATAATAGGCTTTGCGCAATTAAGACTCTTTACAACTCCTACCCTGGTTTAGGAGATCCCCCCGCCAAACACTCGCGCACAACCAGACATTGAATGATTAATTGGAGACAGCTTGCGTCAATTGAAGAGCATTACCTAGA
Organism: Oncorhynchus masou masou; assembly: GCF_036934945.1. Classification (NCBI taxonomy): domain Eukaryota; kingdom Metazoa; phylum Chordata; class Actinopteri; order Salmoniformes; family Salmonidae; genus Oncorhynchus; species Oncorhynchus masou. The sequence continues at coordinate 62,790,192 of NC_088229.1, read as the reverse complement.
AGTTTCTGCCTGCAGCAAACCCAGTGGATAATGCTGGAAATACTGGTCAAAGATAAATAAAATAAAATAATAAAATGTAAAAAATGCCTGGCCATATTTGTAACAACATTCCTCCTTATCTTCCTCACCATCATCATCATTGGAGTTGAAAGGCAATATCTTGTTGTTCCAGGGGAGCCCTGTTAGTGAATACATTCAGTGATGAATCTATTCATTTTAGGCCGAGAAACAAACCAACCAGGACACATTTGAGTGGCCTAATCGTGCATGCTGCTTGCTCAACCGCAGTAAGGGATCGGGAGTTATTGACAAAAGTCTAAAATGCTCCGTTCTGTGTATTTTCAGAGTGAATGAACATCTTAAATAAGCAGGCTACACGTAACCAAACAGTTTCGCTAGAGTGGAGACTCGAATAAGGTGTTTCTGTATTTGGAACCAGAGCTCTAAAGGAGCGTTTCGCGGCAGGTTGACATAATGCAATTTTACAACATCCAGAGTCTTGCTTTCACTAATGAAGCAACCCGCTATATGCACAGAGAGAGAGAGAGAGAGAGAGAGAGAGAGAGAGAGAGAGAGAGAGAGAGAGAGAGAGAGAGAGAGAGAGAGAGAGATTATAAACAGCATAGTGGTAGAAATTACCCATAGAGACATCTGTGAAGTCTCTATGGGTAATATTATAAATGCAACTTCAGGTAGCTCAGAAAAACACGTTGCACACATTACAATGAAAATTACATTTCCACGACTTTAGAAAAAGCCAAATAAACAACCAAACGACATGGGTTCGTTTGCAAGGCACTACGAACGACTAAGCCGTCCCTGATGTGGACCGACTTTATTATAAAGGTGAGAGACATACATATTCAAACGAATGTGTTTTAAAGGAGGATGTAAACACGGTGAGCTTGGGTGAGGAAATACTCCTTCTAAATGATGTGACCATGTGGACTGTGTTTCTCTCCAGCGCTGTCATTACAACAACAACAAAAAGTCATCCTCCTCAACAGTTGCAGTGCAACTGTTTCAACCGTGTCTTGAGTTCCAGATGTCCCCCAGAAAAAAAAGTACACGTTGTAAATGTAAGTTCCTGGGCTGCTGTCTCCCCCTATGGGCATATACATTTTTAGCCAGTAAAACAATAATTGACTTGGTATGAATCGAATAAACATTATTATATATCTTAGTAACTTATCTGTTGTGGTCTTTGTTTTTCCGCGCGTAAAATAGCCCATGGCAGGGTCATTACAGACTATCATTGATTGTATGAAATACTTGCGATATGGGATTTCTCGTGCACACAATTTCAGTTATAATGGACAGGTTACTGGTAGACCTATTTGCATGACTTCATCTTCAATGGGGTTTTTTCGTCAACTATTTGGTTTTTATTTTCCGTTTTCACTGGTTTAACTTTGAAGATGCGAGTAAAAAAAAACATGAATCGCCTGGTCTGTGATTTAAGAACATAAACACAACTTTAAAAACCTAAATCTATTTCAGTACGTGAATTATTATGCCTATATCAATATTGTACACGACATGTATAAATGTCTATGCATAGCCTGTGTGTGTGTGTGTGTGTGTGTGTGTGTGTGTGTGTGTGTGTGTGTGTGTGTGTGTGTGTGTGTGTGTGTGTGTGTGTGTGTGTGTGTGTGTGTGTGTGTGTGTGTGTGTGTGTGTGTGGAGGGGAGGGATCAAATTCCTTCAGTTCGTCATTCTCAGTCGGTCGACCAATCATATTCGGGTATTCTGAAGCCGCACAGTAACTCACTTATAAAGTCCGCTTGCAAAGGATTTCAGTTCAAAGCACGTACACGTTTTGGGGATACTATTTGACTGGATCTTTTTCTCTTTTTACCTAAAACGTTACAGCAAATCATCAGCTGTTGCTCGAGTGTGGAGACGCCTGCAAACAAGACAAGGTTATTATACAATTTTTCAGAAAGACATATGCATAAAGACATTATTTCTCCCAACGGCGTTGTGCAGTTGACAGCCTCTTTGCAGGAGCAAAGAGCGTCTACTGTTACTTTTTCCCCACTTTTGGACATTTGAAAGAGTTTGGCCGTACTTTCATATTTCGTGCGTAATTGTTAGACAACATTTTTCGTATGAATCTACTCGACCCCTTCCTGAAAATGACAGACGAACAAGACAAATGTCTCTCAGACGCACCGAGTCCGAGCATGTCAGAGGACTCTGTGGGATCTCCGTGCCCGTCCGGGTCTGGCTCCGACACCGAGAACACCAGACCGTCAGAGAACGGACTGCTGATGGGTCCGGACGGTCCCCTCGTCGAGTTCAAGAAGGACGACGATGATAAATTCCCCGTATGCATCCGCGACGCGGTGTCCCAGGTCCTGAAAGGCTACGACTGGACCCTGGTGCCAATGCCAGTCCGAATGAACGGATCTAGTAAGAACAAGCCCCACGTCAAGAGACCGATGAACGCGTTTATGGTTTGGGCGCAAGCCGCCCGGAGAAAGCTGGCTGATCAGTACCCGCATCTCCATAACGCTGAGCTGAGCAAAACTCTGGGGAAACTGTGGAGGTGAGTCTCAGTACTCTCTATCATTACTCCCACATTTGTATTTCGAGTGGCAACGCGTCTGTTGTTTTATTACTGAAACAAGTTTCTACTCCATTCTACTTTTACGCATGCATTTTACGCACACATGTTAACTCGATACTGTGATCTTACGTAATTGAACCTTTGAAATAAAAAGGTATGTTATCCTGCATTAAAATAGGAAACTCTTTTGCTGTCAATTTAATATTTTATTTACTCATGTATCCATTTGCCTTTTACGCACAGGCTACTCAATGAGGGTGAGAAGCGTCCGTTCGTGGAGGAGGCAGAGCGATTGAGGGTACAGCACAAGAAAGACCACCCCGACTACAAGTACCAGCCCCGGCGGAGGAAGTCCATGAAGAACGGACAAAGCGAGTCTGATGACGGCAGCGAGCAGACGCACATATCGCCAGGCGCGATCTTCAAGGTGCTCCAGCAAGCTGACTCTCCAGCCTCTAGCATGGGAGAGATGCACTCCCCCGGAGAACACTCCGGTAAGAAGAGAGATAATGCTTTGTGCCTATTGCAATGGTCTCATTCAGCATGTGTTCATCAATGTATACACAGTATTTGACACATTTACTGCTGCTAGACTTTTTATAACAATACATGTGTGTGAAGGTATATTATGTGAACAGTTTAAGAGTAATACTATCAGATATGTTCTCTGTGAGTTTAACTTGATATCTAGATTAATTTGACCACATGCAAGGCTCTTATGTTTTCCTATTCAATTACATTACATCCACGGGTCTGCTCTTGCTCTGAGATTTGCATTACAGAAAGCCTATATGTATTCTATATGTAACCCATTCTCTCCCTCGCTCTCTTAGGCCAGTCCCAAGGGCCCCCCACCCCTCCTACCACCCCTCCTACCAAGACGGACATCCAGGTGGGCAAGGTGGACCTGAAGCGGGAGGGTCGCCCCTTACATGAAGGCACGGGTCGCCAGCTCAACATCGACTTCCGGGACGTGGACATCGGCGAGCTGAGTAGCGACGTCATCTCCCACATCGAGACCTTCGATGTCAACGAGTTTGATCAGTACCTGCCTCCCAACGGTCACCCAGGTGCTCCTGGCGCTGCCACTGGCCAAGTCTCCTACACCGGTACCTACGGCATCAGCAGCTCTGTGGTCGGCCAGGCAGCAGGGGGTGCCACAGGGCACAGCTGGATGACCAAGAGCCAGCAGCAGCAGCACTCCCTGACCACGCTGGGTAGTGGAGGGGAGCAGGGCCAGAACCAGAGGACCCCCACACACATCAAGACAGAGCAGCTGAGCCCCAGCCACTACAACGATCAACAGAGCTCCTCCCCTCCGCAGCACGTCAACTATGGCTCCTTCAACCTGCAGCACTTCAGCTCGTCCTCCTACCCCTCCATCACCCGGGGCCAGTATGACTTTTCTGACCACCAGGGCGGCACCAACTCCTACTATAGCCACACAGCCGGGGGCCAGGGCTCAGGGCTCTACTCCTTCAGCAGCTACATGAGCCCCAGCCAGAGGCCCATGTACACCCCCATCGCAGACACAACCGGGGTGCCCTCCGTACCCCAGACCCACAGTCCCCAGCATCACTGGGACCAGCAGCCAGTGTACACACAGCTCTCCCGGCCCTGAGGACACAATCATCTACACGAACACACACTTACATAGACTGATAGGCATGTCCATCTTGCAGAGGGAGACGTTGTCACAACATTCCAACATTAGTTCCCTGGAAACAGACACTTGAATTTCCAACAGAAGAAGAAAACGACAGAGTAGGTGAAGGAGAGCTGGACTTGTAGGAACTGAAACTAGATCAGAATAGCTCACAAAAGGCCTTTTTAATTTTTATTTGATGAAATATATTTTTTAGCAAGAACAGAAAAAAAGCATTGAGAAAATCCTCTGTGAGGACTTAATAAATTGTTGATATTTTTAATAGGTACTGTGTATGTTTTCTTACCTTTTTTACTCTGGCAGTTTGTTTTTTGGGGGGATATTTTTGTAGAAAAAAGCTTTATTCATATCCAGTTCAGCAGGAAACCACTCTCAGTAGTGCAGTTCTCTATTCCATGGCTTCAATTCTCTGGTGAAATTGTGTACAGGCAGTAAATCTCTATCCTTTATTGGTTGTGTTTGTTTCCTGCAGTGCATTCTGCTTACAGTATATGTTCTGTACCATCCAACAAAATAAATTACATTTGTATTTGTGCAGTTTAGGGTTTCTCCATCAATGATTTCTCATGATTATAACACGTTCTTAGATGTAAGAGACACATGCTGTGAATGGCAACGAAAGAAGTTTTGACGTTATCGCTTTGTGCAGGAATATTCCAGCCTTTTGCACCATTAGTGCCTAGTATATCAGAGGTTGGGTGGAAGGGTGTTTGTGGGTGTGCTACAGCACATATTATAGAAGAGAGAAGCCACAGCTGAGATTATACTTACCGTCTGACAGCGTGTGTTTGACAGCCACAGGAAGTGCCCTTTGACCTCTCGGGTGTCCCCTGCAGTCCATCACCACACCAGTGTCATTTTACAGCCCTCCTGCCTGCTCCGACCCCCTCTGTCTTAACCCTTTAATTTATTTTTTTAAATTAATTATTATTTAGCATTTTCTTCTTTAATTGATACTTTATACAACAAATTAATTTGTCTTAAAAGTAAATTATCTTCTGGATATTAAATGTCATATAAATCTGTCTTTTTAGCCGAGTGGGTACTTTAAAAATGGTACAAACAGTAATCATGTTTTATTTATCGTATGTAAAATGTTTCTATTTTAAATGTTTTATTTGTCATCTTTTTGCTATCTAGTTGTGTACGGATTATTTTTAATTGTGAATTTCTTGAGTTTGGATTCTAAACTATGGCTGAAAGAACTGGAAATACGTTTTTTTTCTCATATGGACAAAGTTTTTACAGTTATTGTTATGCTGTGGCTGATATGCTTTATTAGAGGTACGTACCAGCATTCCTGTCTTCTCTGAGGGACAGTTTTTTTTCTACTTCCTGCCACATACTATCTCAGTAATGATGTTTCTTTCTATTGCGTCTGAAGGACTTCTCGTTTTCTTCAGCTAGCTTAACATGTTACAGTACTTTCTTAAAAATAAGCTTACCTTTTGTATTGTATTTGCAATAAAAGAGAAAATACTTTCAAAACAAAATGGTTGCTGATATTTTATTGCACATAACATGACCTACTTATTAAATAGGGTTGGGGGACAAATACTCTAGTTAAATGGATAAGCATTATGTTACATAACATGGCATCTATATTTTGGAATTCATAACATTTATACCAACCATAACATTTAACATTTATCCCCCCACATTCTGAAATTGCTGCACTTCCCCCCAGTTTTATCATTGGAAAGTGATATAAAATGAGGCAACAGTGTGTTTTAGGACCATGAGGATGCCTCCGAGCGGTCGGACAGGCTGTTTGGAGTGCTTATTCGACTGGATAAAAAAAAATATATGTAAATATTATGTCCCCCCCACTTCTAAAGAAAATAAAGTTGTGCCCCTGATACCAACCCAATATCAACATCATTGTTTTATTGAGACAGAGAGGTAGACAGAAAGAGTTAAAGATGAAGACACTGAAAGAAAGGCTCTTTTTCTCATTTATTTTCTCATGCTTTCTCTTCTGTCAGCTGTCACAGCAGGGGGTCCCTCCCTCCCTCCAGTCTGCATGTTGTTAGACTCTGGATCTTTGCTGGGGGAGGCTACTCGGCAGAAAAACAGTAAAACCGTGAAAAAAACTAGAATTAATTTCAAATTTAAAGCAGGGGACTTTGCGTCCCTGCCAAAGCTCTCTTTGTTGCCATCCTTTAAAGGTCAACTGAAGGAAATGTTGACGAGCTTCACCACACCAGTGAACTAAGTGCCATTTTCTTATTTTTTAATACTATAAATCACACCTTTTGGAAGCTATTGTGATTGTTGAAACCACAATGTAATAGTATACACACATGGCATAGGAGGGCCATAAAATGCGATTTTATCCATGTTATTGTATGTTTTTAATATCAGCATCATTATCAGCCTCATTGTTTGACCCAATTTAGTTGTATATGGCCTCCATCCTTGTTTTTGATCCATCTAATCGTTTGCATCTTTTTGAGAGATGTACCGTATATTGATTCTGGCAACTGCGTTTTCTTTTTCTTTTTACTTTGCAAACATCATGCAAAGCCAAATCCCCCGTGGCTTAGGGTAGAGAAATGAGAGTGACATTGCGTTCGGCCTTTTAGTGTGAGAGAAAAATGGCACTTGCTAAAGTGAAACTACCACTCTATCTGAAGAACCACTTGCCCTTGTATGTAATGTAATTACCATATTATTGTGCCGTCAATGACATGTACATAGTTATTATTATTATCATATTACATGATCTTGCTGTACACTTATAACTCATTGGCTGATCAAGGTGGGAGGAGATTATCTAGCACCTATATCCAGCAATCCGATTGGAAGACAGTTTGGCACCGGACAGGTAGGAAAGAGGGGAGACAGAGAAGAGAGGGAACATTGAGCAACAGAAAGGGTGTGAGAAGGAGAGAGATGACTTCAGTTGAAAGCAGCAGCAGGACACATCTGAAAAAGACATCAGTATCCCTGCTCTTTTAACGGGGAAATTGTAGGACTCGGGAATGGACAGATGACAGGTACTAAACAATATATTAACCGCCATTGATAAGAAACATTACTGTGCAGCCGTATTCATTGATTTGGCCAAGGCTTTCGACTCTGTCAATCACCACATCCTCATCGGCAGACTCGACAGCCTTGGTTTCTCAAATGATTGCCTCGCCTGGTTCACCAACTACTTATCTGATAGAGTTCAGTGTGTCAAATCGGAGGGTCTGTTGTCTGGACCTCTGGCAGTCTCTATGGGGGTGCCACAGGGTTCAATTCTTGGACCGACTCTCTTCTCTGTATACATCAATGAGGTCGCTCTTGCTGCTGGGGAGTCTCTGATCCACCTCTACGCAGACGACACCATTCTGTATACTTCTGGCCCTTCTTTGGACACTGTGTTAACAACCCTCCAGGCAAGCTTCAATGCCATACAACTCTCCTTCCGTCGTCTCCAGTTGCTCTTAAATACAAGTAAAACTAAATGCATGCTCTTCAACCGATCGCTGCCTGCACCTGCCCGCCTGTCCAACATCAGTACTCTGGACTGCTCTGACTTAGAATATGTGGACAACTACAAATACCTGGGTGTCTGGTTAGACTGTAGACTCTCCTTCCAGACCCACATCAAACATCTCCAATCCAAAGTTAAATCTAGAATTGGCTTCCTATTTCGCAACAAAGCATCCTTCACTCATGCTGCCAAACATACCCTTGTAAAACTGACCATCCTACCAATCCTCAACTTCGGCGATGTCATTTACAAAATAGCCTTCAACACCCTACTCAACAAATTGGATGCAGTCTATCACAGTGCCATCCGTTTTCTCACCAAAGCCCCATATACTACCCACCATTGCGACCTGTATGCTCTCGTTGGCTGGCCCTCGCTTCATACTCGTCGCCAAACCCACTGGCTCCATGTCATCTACAAGACCCTGCTAGGTAAAGTCCCCCCTTATCTCAGCTCGCTGGTCACCATAGCATCACACACCTGTAGCACACGCTCCAGCAGGTATATCTCTCTGGTCACCCCCAAAACCAATTATTTATTTGGCCACCTCTCCTTCCAGTTCTCTGCTGCCAATGACTGGAACGAACTACAAAAATCTCTGAAACTGGAAACACTTATCTTCCTCACTAGCTTTAAGCACCAACTGTCAGAGCAGCTCACAGATTACTGCACCTGTACATAGCCCACCTATAATTTAGCCCAAACAACTACCTCTTTCCCTACTGTATTTATTTATTTATTTTGCTCCTTTGCACCCCATTATTTTTATTTCTACTTTGCACATTCTTCCACTGCAAATTGAGCATTCCAGTGTTTTACTTGCTATATTGTATTTACTTCGCCACCATGGCCTTTTTTGCCTTTACCTCCCGTATCTCACCTCATTTGCTCACATCGCATATAGACTTGTTTCTACTGTATTATTGACTGTATGTTTGTTTTACTCCATGTTTAACTCTGTGTCGTTGTATGTGTCGAACTGTTTTGCTTTATCTTGGCCAGGTTGCAGTTGTAAATGAGAACTTGTTCTCAACTAGCCTACCTGGTTAAATAAAGGTGAAATAAAAAAAAATAATAAAAAAATGTTACATGTGTGTTTTCCCCGCCAGTGCGGTCCCAGGCCAAGTCACATGCTAGGGTGTATGGGCTCAGTCCCAACAGCGCACTGAAATAAGATGAATGGGCTCGCTCTGTGACAAGACATGTTGCTTAGCATAATCCTCAACCCATCAACCAATCTTTATTGGGCTGCCTTGTCGGCGTAGACCTATGCCTTATTTCTGACCAATCGTAGTGCGAGTAGAGCATGACCATATGCAGCTGTCCAATCCAATCCTCCAATGAGAAGAGACTCAGTAGCGTAGATCTGTTAAATATAGAAATCATCCAGCTATGGAGTTCCCCTGTTGCTTTTGTGTGTTAAGTATGACAGTGTAAAAACATTTTTATTATGGAAATAGTTACATTTATTTGATTGGCACCACCGCTTGAAAGGGGAACTCAGGGCAACTCAAGAGACTGAGATCACGGGTGACAAACCAGAAACCTAACCGTTTGAGTGGAACTAATCATATAGTCAGCTGCTCTGAGGGACAGGTCTAACTACAGCCCCATGACTGATAACCATACGATACCCTATAGCCATGATACTGGTGACAGTGAAGGACCAAATCAAATCAAATGTATTTATAAAGCCCTTCTTACATCAGCAGATGGCACAGAAACCCAGCCTAAAACAGCAAGCAATGCAGATGTAGAAGCATGGTGGAAATGAAAAAAGTCCCTAGAAAGGCAGGAACCTAGGAAGAAACCTAGAGAAACCTAGAGAAACCTAGTGCCCCCTAGTCACAAAAGGCTAGGAAGAAACCTAGAGAGGGGTGGCCAGTCCTCTTCAAATCAAATCAAATCGTATTTGTCATACACATGGTTAGCAGATGTTAATGCGAGTGTAGCGAAATGCTTGTGCTTCTAGTTCCGACAATGCAGTAATAACCAACAAGTAATCTAACTAACAATTCCAAAACTACTGTCTTATACACACAAGTGTAAGGGGATAAAGAATATGTACATAAAGATATATGAATGAGTGATGGTACAGAGCAGCATAGGCAAGATACAGTAGATGGTATCGAGTACAGTATATACATATGAGATGAGTATGTAAACAAAGTGGCATAGTTAAAGTGGCTAGTGATACATGTATTACATAAAGATGCAGTAGATGATATAGAGTACAGTATATACGTATACATATGAGATGAATAATGTAGGGTATGTAAACATTATATTAGGTAGCATTGTTTAAAGTGGCTAGTGATATATTTTACATCATTTCCCATCAATTCCCATTATTAAAGTGGCTGGAGTTGAGTCAGTGTGTTGGCAGCAGCCACTCAATGTTAGTGGTGGCTGTTTAACAGTCTGATGGCCTTGAGATAGAAGCTGTTTTTCAGTCTCTCGGTCCCAGCTTTGATGCACCTGTACTGACCTCGCCTTCTGGATGATAGCGGGGTGAACAGGCAGTGGCTCGGGTGGTTGTTGTCCTTGATGATCTTTATGGCCTTCCTGTAACATCGGGTGGTGTAGGTGTCCTGGAGGGCAGGTAGTTTGCCCCCGGTGATGCGTTGTGCAGACCTCACTACCCTCTGGAGAGCCTTACGGTTGTGGGCGGAGTGGTTGCCGTACCAGGCGGTGATACAGCCCGCCAGGATGCTCTCGATTGTGCATCTGTAGAAGTTTGTGAGTGCTTTTGGTGACAAGCCAAATTTCTGCAGCCTCCTGAGGTTGAAGAGGCGCTGCTGTGCCTTCTTCACGGTGCTGTCTGTGTGGGTGGACCAATTCAGTTTGTCTGTGATGTGTATGCCGAGGAACTTAAACCTTACTACCCTCTCCACTACTGTTCCATCGATGTGGATAGGGGGGTGTTCCCTCTGCTGTTTCCTAAAGTCCACAATCATCTCCTTAGTTTTGTTGACATTGAGTGTGAGGTTATTTTCCTGACACCACACTCCGAGGGCCCTCACCTCCTCCCTGTAGGCCATCTCGTTGTTGTTGGTAATCAAGCCTACCACTGTTGTGTCATCCGCAAATTTGATGATTGAGTTGGAGGCGTGCGTGGCCACGCAGTCGTGGGTGAACAGGGAGTACAGGAGAGGGCTCAGAACGCACCCTTGTGGGGCCCCAGTGTTGAGGATCAGCGGGGTGGAGATGTTGTTGCCTACCCTCACCACCTGGGGGCGGCCCGCCAGGAAGTCCAGTACCCAGTTGCACAGGGCGGGGTCGAAACCCAGGGTCTTGAGCTTGATGACGAGCTTGGAGGGTACTATGGTGTTAAATGCCGAGCTGTAGTCGATGAACAGCATTCTCACATAGGTATTCCTCTTGTCCAGATGGGTTAGGGCAGTGTGCAGTGTGGTTGAGATTGCATCGTCTGTGGACCTATTTGGGCGGTAAGCAAATTGGAGTGGGTCTAAGGTGTCAGGTAGGGTGGAGGTGATATGGTCCTTGACTTGTCTCTCAAAGCACTTCATGATGACGGAAGTGAGTGCTACGGGGTGGTAGTCGTTTAGCTCAGTTACCTTAGCTTTCTTGGGAACAGGAACAATGGTGGCCCTCTTGAAGCATGTGGGAACAGCAGACTGGGATAGGGATTGATTGAATATGTCCGTAAACACACCAGCCAGCTGGTCTGCGCATGCTCTGAGGGCGCGGCTGGGGATGCCGTCTGGGCCTGTAGTTTTACTCACCTCGGCTGCAGTGAAGGAGAGTCAGCATGTTTTGGTTGCAGGCCGTGTCAGTGACACTGTATTGTCCTCAAATCGGGCAAAAAAGTTATTTAGTCTGCCTGGGAGCAAGACATCCTGGTCCATGACGGGGCTGGTTTTCTTTTTGTAGTCCGTGATTGACTGTAGACCCTGCCACATACCTCTTGTCTCTGAGCCGTTGATTTGAGATTCTACTTTGTCTCTATACTGACGCTTAGCTTATTTGATTGCCTTGCGGAGGGAATAGCTACACTGTTTGTATTCGGTCATGTTTCCGGTCACCTTGCCCTGATTAAAAGCAGTGGTTCGCGCTTTCAGTTTCACGCGAATGCTGCCATCAATCCACGGTTTCTGGTTTGGGAATGTTTTAATCGTTGCTATGGGAACGACACCTGTGCTAGGTGGAGTTGATAAGAGTGCATGGACATTATTAAAGCCAGATCCTTATTCAAGATGTTCAAGCGTTCATAGATGACCAGCAGGGTCAAATAATAATCACAGTGGTCGTACAGGGTGCAACAGGTCAGCACCTCAGGAGTAAATGTCAGTTGGCTTTTCATAGCTGCGCAATCAGAGGTCGAGACAGCTGGTGTGGTAGAGAGAGAGAGAGAGAGAGAGAGGGAGGGAGAAGAAGGGAGAGAGAGAGGGAGAGTGTCGAAAACAGCAGGTCCAGGATAAGGTAGCATGTCCGGTGAACAGGTTAGGGTTCCATGGCCGCAGGCAGAACAGTTGTAACTGTAGCAGCAGCACAACAAGGTAGAACGTCTGGTGAGCAGGTCAGAGTTCCATAGCCACAGGCAAAACAACAGAAACTGGATCAGCAACAAGACCAGGTAGACTGGGGACAACCAGGAGTCATCAGGCCAGGTAGTCCCGAGGCATGGTCTTAGGGCTCAGGTCCTCTGAGAGAGAGAGGGGGGGGTTAGAGTGAGCATACTTAAGTTCACACAGGACACCAGATAAGACAGGAGAATTTCACCAGATAGGACAGACTGACCCTAGCCCTCCAGACCATAGACTATTTCAGCATAGATACTGGAGGCTGAGACGGGGGGTTGGTGGATACTGTGGCCTTGTACCTCCGGACAGGGCCAAACAGGCAGGATATAACCCCACCCACTTTGCCAAAACACAGCCCCCACACCACTAGAGGGATATCAACAGACCATCAACATACAGTACTACGAGACAAGGCTGAGACAAGGCCCACGAAGATCTCCTCCCCCGCACAATCCAGAAGGGGGGGGAGGTGCAAAACGGACAGAAAGATCACGTCAGTGACTCAACCCACTCAAGTCGAATATAGCAAAAATCCACATCAGTTCCTGTTCACTTCAGGATCTCTGGTTGAGTAGAAAGGAAGTTGGCTGGGTCTGAAAAGCTCCCAAGGCACCTATTGGTGGTGGAGGGGGTGAGTTACCCCCTAACAAAGAAAATGCCATCTTAAATTATATCCATTATGATTGTGTCAATAGGCTTGTGCAGCATTCAATTCGCATAGACACACAAACCTTCTCTCCATCTTTATATGTACTGTGTCCTATAATTACCCCAGCGTTCATCTAGCACAGACACACAGACCTTCTCTCCATCTTTATATGTACTGTGTCCTATAATTACCCCAGCGTTCATCTAGCACAGACACACAAACCTTCTCTCCATCTTTATATGTACTGTGTCCTATAATTACCCCAGCGTTCATCTAGCACAGACACACAAACCTTCTCTCCATCTTTATATGTACTGTGTCCTATAATTACCCCAGCGTTCATCTAGCACAGACACACAAACCTTCTCTCCATCTTTATATGTACTGTGTCCCAAAATTACCCCAGCATTCATCTAGCACAGACACACAAACCTTCTCTCCATCTTTAAATGTACTGTGTCCTATAATTACCCCAGAGTTCATCTAGCACAGGCACACAAACCTTCTCTCCATCTTTATATGTACTGTGTCCTATAATTACCCCAGCGTTCATCTAGCACAGACACACAAACCTTCTCTCCATCTTTATATGTACTGTGTCCTATAATTACCCCAGAGTTCATCTAGCACAGACACACAAACCTTCTCTCCATCTTTATCTGTACTGTGTCCTATAATTACCCCATTTCTGAGTTATGCGCTAGCTAACTGTGTGGGTGCAGAGCACATGACGGACTGGGTGAGGACCAGACCCCAAACTTGGCTCATGCACACACACACTCTTCACACACACACACACACACACACACACACTTCCCAGAGGCCTGCAACAGCGGCGGAAGCAGGGACACTGGGTTTGGAGTGGCTCAATCTGTGGGCAGTTTTCCCAGGAGAAGTCCATTAATATTCCGAACAGACGTCTCTATGGTAATCTGCCCCCTCCAAGCCCAATGGGTGGTCCTTTTAAATGCAAAATTCCGCACAATAAGAGCGAGATCCTGCCAACTTCCAACCCTTGGAAACTGAACGGCTATAGAATGCACAAATAAATAGATGAATAAGTGATTGGTTTTATGTGGGGAAAATACCAACAGAAATTGTGGAAATATTAATAAGTTGTTAACCCTTAGCCAACAGTCTTCGCACCCCCAGGGAAATCTAATTAACATAATACAATATCCCCATCAAAATCTGTCTGTTTAAGCGAGAGATATCAGTTGTTTTGCATGGGCTGCGTCTCAATCCACCACATCCACCGATATCGCCCCCCTGCAACTGCAGTGAAATGTGGCAATGCTAGAGCGATGTTTGTCAGACCATGAGACACCCCAAAAAATCGGCCTTCTGTGGCGTCTAAACGGTCTGGCATACACGAACACGGTGGCGTTCTCCGTTTTGCTCTAGGACACCCACAAGTCTCACAAGAGTCATTCTGAAGGTCCCCGGTACCATTTTTAAAAATTAATTTGAAGTACAGTCTATATAATTTATTGCCTAAAATATGGTGATAAATACATGTAAAAATATATATACATATATATTTTCCTGATCTTTCTTATATCTCTAAGATATAGGACAGACACTTCAGAACAAATTTCCTTCAGATTTTTTGGGGGACTGTTACAGGGTTACTTCTTCCTCCTCTAAGGAGGAGTAGTAAAGGAAGGATCAGAGGACCAAAATGCAGCGTGGTATGTATCCATAATGTAATTTAATGGAAAATTAATACAAAATACAAAAGAACAAGAGAATCAAAATGAAAACCAAAACAGTCCCGAATGCTGCAAACACTGAAATGGAAAAATAATCACCCACAAATCAAGGGTGAAAACAGGCTGCCAAAGTATGGTTCTCAATCAGGGACAACGATTGACAGCTGCCTCTGATTGAGAACCATACCAGGCCAAACACAGAAATACCAACTCATAGAAAAACAAACATAGACAACCCACCCAACTCACACCCTGACCATACTTAAACAAAGACATAACAAAAGAACTAAGGTCAGAACATGACAGGGACTATCTGTTGTTCCAAGTGATATTTTCTTTAATGTGTTTCTATTGGCTAATAGCAGTAATGCCAAATTCAATGTTTCATCCATTAATTTTCAATACATTTTTTATACCTTGAGGGGTCAAAATTCAAAATGAAATAGTTAAATGAGCCTTGGTATGACCATCTTAAAACAATTCCATATAGCTACAGTACTGTAGTTAGCCTTTAACTGCTTATGTATGAGAAAAAGTTGACTAAATAAGAAAATGTCCTAATGAAATAAAACATAATCGGTGTTCCATGGCCTAATAATAATAATAACTAAACAAATAAAAATTGTTAACCATTTTTAAAACGTTTTTTTTTTTTTTTTAACAATACAAAGTCTGAAGTGAACTCATTAAAACAATGGGAAGTAGCATTTAAGAATTCAGTAATAACCCTAAGGGCAAACTTATTTGCTTATGTTGTTGTGCAAAGCCCACTGTATGAAAATCACATTGACTTTATGACGCTCTTGGGCTGCATTACTTACTGTATTCAGTCCAGTTCTCTTCACATTATCCAACTGCTTTCTGCTGTTGGCAACTTCCCTGTTCCCCCACCCCCTCTTGGAAACATCTAACCCCTCTGTCCCAGGGATGTTATCCCCACTGCCCCCTCATTGCAGCAGGCCACTGTCATTGTCCCTAGGGACCAGCACAATGGGGGCGACTTGACCCCCCCCCCCCCCATTTCCCCTCCTTTCAAAATGGCCTGGCCTCCAGAAGGCACTGCCTGGACACAGAGGAAACTTACAGGCTTTTTTACTGCACTTTGCACAGAGGCCTATGGAGAGGGCCGTTGGTCTCCCACGGCAACAGACACCCACACTAGCCAGAAGCAGTAGCCTATTAGACCAAAGTCTGGATATTGTGAGGACCATCAGGTGCTAGGCCTGTTTTTGTCTGGGCTCTTACACATGTGGGAGGATTTATAGGGTCTTGGTCCTTTTTGCTCTGTTTCTTACAATGTGGCTTTTAAAATCCTTGCTTGTTGGGAGTTGCATTAGGGTGGTTTGTTTGAGTCCTGGAGCTGTGATGGTTCAACAGAGCCCACTGCATTTTCTTTTGAGGAGCTTTGCCAGCTTCATGATGGTACCTAGCTACCATAACTGAAAGTTAGCTAACTACTGTACCAGGATGTTAGCTAGCTTGTGTACCAGGATGTTAGCTAACTACTGTACTAGGGCGTTAGGTAGCTAGTGTACCTGGAAGTTAGCTAGTTAGTATACCAGGAAGTAAGCTAGTTACTGTAACAGAAAGTTAGCTAGCTAGTATGCCAGGAAGTTAGCTAGTTAGTATACCAGGACATTAGCTAGCTTGTATACCAGGAAGTTAGCTAGCTTGTATACCAGGAAGTTAGCCAGCTAGTATACCAGGAAGTAAGCTAGTTACTGTAACAGAAAGTTAGCTAGCTAGTATGCCAGGAAGTTAGCTAGTTAGTATACCAGGAAGTTAGCTAGCTTGTATACCAGGAAGTTAGCAAGCTTGTATACCAGGAAGTTAGCTAGCTTGTGTACCAGGACATTAGCTAGCTACTGTACCTGGAAGTTCCAAACCCATCTCCCCCTGTTTCTCTGTATCAATTCTGATAGAACTTGAGAGCGGACTGAACTTTTTAGAATTGACATTCAACTTCTGTCTTGGGTCATAGCTCCCTATCCAGAAAGATAGGTCAGAGGTTAGTCAGATGATAGCTTTATGGGGAAATGTTGCAGCGAGGGAGGAGGGTGAGAGGAGGAATTAGGGGGGCTCTTGGGGACTCTGAATGTTTGGGCGAGGGTCTAACACCATAACAAGTGCTGGGGTTTTCTGTGCTTTAGGAGTTAAGACAAATGGTCAATGGTAAATATCCCTGAGTTATTTCACAGTGGCCCAGCATTTCCCAAAAGACAGGCAGACCAGGGACCTGGCAGTGCTCTCCCAGGACTGGAGTTTATGGAGAGGAACGACACACACACACACACACACACACACACACACACACACACACACACACACACACACACACACACACACACACACACACACACACACACACACACACACACACACACACACACACACACACACACACACACACACACACACACACACACACTCTCTCCCCCTTGCTGTAGCCATATATCTCTTTCACTCTTGCCAAATCTGACCATTTATTGCTTTCATTCCTAGTCTGATTCCTTAACTTACTGTTCATACTTTTGCATGTTGTGGGCTGTTCCTCTTTAACTCACCAACCTACAACTTACACCAACACCCTTCCCCCTTCATACACCCTCAAACACCCACTGACAGACAGTCACACACAAACTCAGCCACCACATGAAACCATGGGTTGTTATCCTTATAGATCAGTTGGGGTTTGGACTCTTGAAATGTCCTATACATCACTATGGCTGAACCCAGTCTGTGTGGCTCTGGGTAGCCACATTCAGCCTCTGGTTCTGTACCGGATCTGTGGGTTCTGCTCACCACCTGGTATACTGCACTGCACCAGCGGCCCCATCAGAGGAGTGAGTGTGTGTGTGTGTCCGTGTGTGTGTGTCCGTGTGTGTGTGTGTGTGTGTGTGTGTGTGTGTTAAGAGAGTCTGTATGTGTGTGTGGGAGGAGGGATATGTAAACTTTGTTATAGTATCTATGGTATCTAGTATTGTTCAGACTATGAGCTGCACACACACACGTTGATCAAACAGCACAGAGTTATCACAGTGCTAGCACCCTCCAGCCCTTCAAAAAATGAGCTTATTGCTATCGTACGACAGTGGTACAGGGCTCTGAATCACGCTATGCTAATTCCTTGACGTTTTTTAGAGCGAGGAAGGATCGATCAGAGAGTGACTGAATTGGAAGTTGGCCAACATGTGTTCAGCAGTCACTCCGTGAGGAGATAAGACATTAACCAAAGCAGGACTGTCTCATCTTTGTAATGTGCCTGATTTTTATTGGCTGTATTTTCATGGAATTACACCAATGTCGAGATAAATGCCTCTTATACAATCCAAACCTTAGCGTAGGCATATTACTCTGTAATGACTAATGACAACATAATGGCAGAATAAATCATTCAGAAAAGTGAAAAAAAAGAAGCAATGGCCTCAAAATTTTTGATGTACCAAAAAACGATTCCCAATGATATTTATCCTGTTATTTCAACACTTGATATAACTACAGGGATGTGATGCCGAGGGAGTGGAGCATTCCTCCGTTCTGACTGCACAGTCTCAGTCTAACTAACAAGACCTGCCACATGGGAAAAGATGCGAGAGAGAGAGAAAGAGAGAGAAGAGAGAGAGCGAGAAAAAGAGAGAGAAAGAGAAAAAGAGAGTAGGGGGGAGAGAGAGCACAAGCCAAAGGAGAGAGGAAGCTGAGATGTGAGAAACTGAGTTTGTTAGAGTCTGCTAATGCAGCGTTAGAGGACGGCTCTGTTTTTTACATTGAGGAATGAAGTTCAATAACCTGCTGTGAAATTCTAGTAGAGGAGTCTGAGCGATGGAGGACAGAGACAGCGAGACACCGACAGACAGGATTGAGGGATAAAAACTCCAAACAGTCTACCCGACCGCTTGTAGGCATCCGCATGGTCCTAAAGCACACTGTTGCCCTGTTTTGTATCACATTACAATGACAAACCTTGGGTGGACAAACATGCAATTTCCCAGTGTGGGGGGGACATGTACCCCCTGTCTCCAATGAAAGCTGCACCCCTGGGAATAAGTGTAGCATATATTACACCACTTAAGCATGGTGGGTGGGAACTATTTCCATTAAAATACAACACACGGGTACTTTAACCTTTGGTGGGAGCTTGCAACCTGGTTCACACAGGAGACTGAGATGGGAATAACATACTACAAGGTCTCTTTTTAAAACAAGATCGCAAATATTAAAAGGTACTTGGAAAAAGGTAAAAAATAATCAAGTAACGAAAGCTCCCACTGTGATGTAGGCCTGTAGTGCAGATTCAGTTGTAGTGCACTCAATGGGCCGTGGCAAGAGATCAGAGTTCTGGAGGAGTAGCGTCAAAGCCACATGTAACATCCTCATAAGAACTGCAAGACAGAAAGCGGGTGAAAGTATGATGTCTGAATCATTGACAACCTCTGTTTGTCAGTCTATCGCAGGGCTCTCAACCCCTCTTCCTGGAAAGCTGCCATCCTGTAGGTTCACTTTAACCTTAACCGAGCACACCTGATTCTAACAATTAGCTGGTTGATAAGCTGAACCTGCCAAAAGTGTGCAAAGCCGTCATCAAGGAAAGGGGTGGGTATTTGAAGAATCTCAAATATAAAATGTATTTTGATTTGTTTAACACTTTTTTGGTTACTACTACATGATTCCATATGTGTTATTTCATAGTTTTGATGTCTTCACTATTATTCTACAATGTAGAAAATAGTACAAAATAAAGAAAAACCCTTGAATGAGTAGTTGTTCTACCATTTTTGACCGGTAGTGTAAGTCAAAACTGTAACTTGGCCACCCAGGAACATTTACTGTCTACTTGATAAGCAACTCCAGCGTAGATTTGTCCTTGTGTTTTAGGTTATTGTCCTGCTGAAAGGTGAATTCATCTCCCAGTGTCTGGTGGAAAGCAAACTGAACCAGGTTTTCCTCTAGGATTTTCTCTCTGCTTAGCTCCATTTAGTTTATTTTTATCCTGAAAACCCCCACATTCTTTAACAATTACAAGCATACACATAACATGATGCAGCCACCACTATGCTTGAAAATATGGAGAGATGCTACTCAGTAATGTGTTGTATTGGATTTGCCTCAAACATAACACTTTGTATTCAGGACAAAAAGTTAATTGCTTTGCCACATTTTTTTGCAGTATTTACTTGATGCAAAAAGGATGCACGTTTTGGAATATTTTTTGTTGTACTTTTCACTCAGTCAATTAGATTAGTATTGTGGAGTAACTACAATGTTGTTGATCCATCCTCCGTTTTCTCCTATCGCAGCCTTTAAACTCTGTAACTGTTTTAAAGTCACCATTGGCCTCGTGGTGAAATCCCAGAGCGGTTTCCTTCCTCTCTGGCTACTGAGTTAGGAAGGCTGCCTGTATCTTTCTAGTGACTGGGTGTATTTATAGACCATCCAAAGTGTAATGAATAACTTTATCATGCTCAAAGGGACATTCAATGTCTGCTTTTTGTCATTTTCTTTCTTCATCTACCAATAGGTGCCCTTCTTTCAGAGCCATTGGAAAACCTCCCTGGTCTTTGTGGTTGAATCTGTGTCTGAAATTCACTGCTCCGACTGAGGGACCTTACAGATAATTGTTTGTGTGGGGTACAGAGATTAGGTAGTCATTCACAAATCATGTTTAGCACTTATTGCACACAGAGTGAGTCCATGCAACTTATAATGTGACTCGTTAAGCAGATGTTTCTGCTGAACATATTTCCTGCTTGCCATAACAAAGGGCTTGAATACTTGTTGACTCAAAACATTTCAGCTTTTCATTTTTAATTCATTTGTAAACATTTAGAAAAACCTAACTCCACTTTGACATAATGGGGTATTATTGTGTGTAGGCCAGTGACCAAAAATAGCAATTTAATCCATTTTAAATTCAAGCTGAGACACAACAAAATGTGGGAAAAGTCAAGGGGTGTGAATACTTTCCGAAGGCAAAAATGTATTTCTTTGGACTCATACTTTATATTGTTCAGTTGCAGTCTTTCTCAAATTTGCATCATGTTACGACAAAAAATCCACTTAATTATATTATTATAATTTCCTGCATGCGGTAGATATGCCCGTCTTTCAGTTGGTAAAGACTGCTAAGTCGCACCATGCGGTAGATATGCCCGTCTTCAGTTGGTAAAGACTGCTAAGTCGCACCATGCAGTGGATATGCCTGTCTTTAGTTGGTAAAGACTGAAGTCACACCGTGTAGTGATTGTGTGGCTAAGGCTAGAGGTTGGAATTTAATGGCCCTCAAGGACCAGGTGAAGGTGGTCTATAAACACTAGAACAATCTAAGGGCCTGGGAAAGGGCTGACTTCCCCTGGGTTGGTGGTTGACCAGGGGACCTGAGCAAACTTCAAATCACCTATCTGTGAGCTGTCAACAAACACTGGCCGATGTGTTCCCAGTCAAGCCTAACCCCTGACTATCGAATACCCAGCTGGTCTGTGGTGCTACAACACTTATGGTGCTGCAACACTCATGACTCATGTCTTTCTCACTCTGATTACTCTCTTTTCCCCCTGCCCTTTGCCCCTTCCTTGCCCCTCTATCCTCTCTACCTGACTATGTGATATAGAGCTTCAACCAGGAAGTGACTTTTTCATAGTTAGCAGAACTTGCTACTAAAAGTCACATCCGGCCTTAGCTGTACTCCATCTAGTCACAACCCTCTACCCTCTCAATATGTATCTATCAATTCAGCACTCTCTCCTCTACCCTCTCTCCTCTTATCTTTCTCCTTCTCCTCTGCCCTCTCTCATCTACAGTTTATCCTTCTCCTCTACCCTCTCCCTCTTTTTTTCTCATTTACCCTCTCCCTCTACCATTTCTCCTTCTCCTCTACCCTCTCCATCTCCCTCTACAGTTTCTCCTTTTCCCCTACCCTCTCCTCTACCCTCTCCCTCTGAACTTTCTCCTTCTCCTCTACCCTCTCTCCTCTACCCTCTACCCTCCCTCTCTACCCTTTCTCCTTCTCCTCTACCCTCTCTCCTCTACAGTTTCTCCTTCTCCTCTACCCTCTCTCCTCTACCCTCTCCCTCTACCCTTTCCCTATCTCCTCTACCCTCTCCCTCTCCCATTTCTCCTTCTCCTCTACCCTCTACCCTCTACCCTCTCCCCTATCTCTTTATCCTCTACAGTTTCTCTCTCTCTCCTTTACCCTCACTCTTCTACCCTCTCCCTCTACTCTTTCTCATTCTCATCTACCCTCTCTCTTCTACCCTCTCCCTCTACTCTTTCTCATTCTCATTCTCTTCTACCCTTTCTCTCTCTCCTCTACCCTCTCCCTCTTACTCTCCCCTTTCTCATTCTCCTCTACCTTTTCTCCATCTCCTTCTCCTCTACACTCTCCCTTTACCCTTTCTCCATCTCCATTACTCTCTCCCTCTCACTCTACCCTTTCTCCTTCTCTTCTACCCTCTCCCTCTACCATTTCACCTTCTCCTCTACCCTCACCTCTACCCACTCCTCTACCCACTCCTCTACCCTTTCTCCTTCTCCTCTACCCTCTACATTTTCTGCTATCCCATGCATCAACCCTGCAACCTCGTCTTGCCCTTCTGTCTCTCTCATCTTCTCCTATCTGTCCCTTTCTCAATCTGTGTCTATCTATTCCCCTCTCTCTCTCCTTTACCAACTCTCCTCTACATTTTCTCCTTCTCCTCCACCTCTACCCTTTCTACTTCTCATCTACCCTCTCCTTCTCCCTCTACCCTTTCTTCTTCTACTCTACCCTCTCCCTCTCCCTTTTCTTCTTCTACTCTACCCTCTCGCTCTCCCCTTTCTCCTTCTCCTCTACCTCTACCCTTTCTCCTTCTCTCTACCTCTACCCTTTCTACTTCTCATCTACCCTCTCCATCTCCCTCTACCCTTTCTTCTTCTACTCTACCCTCTCACTCTCCCTCTACCCTTTCTTCTTCTCCTCTCCTCTCTCTCTCCCTCTACCCTTTCTCCTTCTACTCTACCTCTACCCTTTCTACTTCTCATCTACCCTCTCCCTCTCCCTCTACCCTTTCATCTTCTCCTCTACCCTCTCTCTCTTTTTTCTCCTCTACCCTCTAGTGTTTCTCCTTCTCCTCTACCCTTTCTCTCTCTCCTCTACCCTCTCCTTCTCCTCTACCTTTTCTCTCTCTCCTCTACCCTCTCCCTCTACCCTTTCTACTTATCCTCTACCATCTCCCTCTCCGTCTACCCTTTCCCCTTCTCCTCTAACATCTCCTTCAACCCTTTCTCCTTCTCCTCTACCCTACCCTCTCCCTCTACCCTTTCTCCTTCTCATCTACCTTCTCCCTCTACCCTTTCCCCTTCTCCTCTACCTTCTCCCTCTCCCTCAACCAATTATCCTTCTCCCTCTACCCTTCTTTCTCCTTCTCCTCTACCTTCTCCCTCTCCCTCTACCCTTTCTCCTTCTCCTCTACCTTACCCTCTCCCTCTACCCTTTCTCCTTCTCATCTACCTTCTCCCTCTACCCATTCCCCTTCTCCTCTACCTTCTCCCTCTCCCTCTCCCTCAACCAATTATCCTTCTCCCTCTACCCTTTCTCCTTCTCCTCTACCTTCTCCTTCAACCCTTTCTCATCTACCCTACCCTCTCCCTCTACCCTTTCCCCTTCTCCTCTACCTTCTCCCTCTCCCTCAACCAATTATCCTTCTCCCTCTACCCTTTCTCCTTCTCCTCTACCTTCTCCCTCTCCCTCTACCCTTTCTCCTACTCATCTACCTTCTCCCTCCACCCTTTCCCCTTCTCCTCTACCTTCTCCCTCTCCCTCAACCAATTATCCTTCTCCCTCTACCCTTTCTCCTTCTCATCTACCTTCTCCATCTACCCTCTCCCCTTTCTCCTTATCTTTCCCAGTCTCCCTTTACCCCCAGCCCTCCTGGCAGCAGCGGCACACGCAGGCAGGCAGGCAGCGGTAACATTTGGTCAACAGATTTCCCTCTCTGCCTTCCTCTCCCCTCATAGAGTTCACTCAGCACAGAGAGAAATGGATGGTTATGGGCAAAAGAAGAGATTGGGTTAACGTGTTTGAGGACAAGATCAGACGGTCACAATCACACAGTTACTTTATCAGACCACATCCAGGTGGAAAGAATATCAGACAGACAGATAAGTAGAAAAACTGAGGGTGACTTAGAGAGGGAGAGTTTGAGAGGGAGGAGAAGCTGAGAGATAGAAAGGAAGAGATGAGAGATTCCCCACAGGACTAAGATCTACCATCCCTGCTTGGAGTGGGAGGAGGGGCTGCCGGGAGGTAAAAAGACGAGTCATACTGTTGCAATCTTATCTCGTGGTCATTAATTGTATTCTGCTGTTTCTTCCTCCTCTTCCGGCTACGTGTGTACAGATGTATGATCTTAATTTGACCACCCTGTTGCAGGCAACTCAACATTAGAAAGGTGTTTCTATTGTTTGGTATACTCCGTGTATTATAATCCACATAATAATTTACATTTCCCTGCCGTAAAAAACTGGCTCAAATTAAGATCCAGCATCTGTAGAACACTTCCCTCACTACTGAGCTTTCAACACACCAAGACCAAGGACATCCTTCATAGTACCCTACAGGATGGGTGGTTATATTGTAGCTCTCAGAACACCTCCGATATAGAGAACAATACAGACAATTTATAAATAAATGTACTTTGCAATTAATCAATTGATTTATTAAACGCCTCCCATACATGTGCCTGACGTACGGTGATGTCTGAGGCTGGAAGCAACAGGTCAGCTGTCAAAACACCATCAGCTCAGCGTAGAGTGATAAGGACAAGGGGAATGGGGGTTAGTATGAGGGTGTAGAGGAATTCAGGGGTGAAGTGACCCCCCCCCCCCACCTCCCCGTCAGGAAACCTCTGGTCCCCCTGAGTGGAAATCAGAGCTCTCATCCCCCTCTGCTGCATGTTGTGGTGAGATCCCCCTGTCTCCTCCTTCCTCGCCCCCCCCCCCATCGCCCCTCACTTCCCCCAACTCCCCGCCCCCACCATGCTCCCACACCTACCATTAGAGGGGCCAATGATGTAATCAAGTGCTCATTTGTCATTGTGAGTGAAAGGTGCCGGTGCATGGGGTTGGGTGGGATGAGCGACGGGGCAGCCAGTTGCTGTAGATTCAAATTCACTCCACGTGCAACCCCGAAGTGTCAGGAACCCCCGATCATTGGCAGATACACACACACATAGTCACAGAAATGGGTCTGGTCTGGTCTGGTCGCGCGTGTGCGTGCGTGCGTCTGTGTGTGAACTCATCAGTCATGCCACGATGGCATGTCCAGGGGTGTGAAGCACAGCCCATTCACTCCACTGAGACAAGGACACTGGAGAACTGTCTGGATATCACTGGCAAACCAAACACAGACAAACGAGACATTAGTTACTGACGGATCTCGCCTTCAATCATAGATGAATAGTGAATCTGATAGACTTCATACAGGTTTCTGAAGAGAACCACAGCATACACTTATACAAAGACGTCAAAGAGTGGAAGAAGTCAAACCATTTCAAAGACAGGCCCGTTTCAGGGATCATTTAAATTTCATGTCTACACATTTAAGGAATGAAATTGGATACAAAGTTTGAATATATATATATATACATGACGTACTAGGCTCCTAGGAGTGAGTGTATGTCTAGTTTAGTTAACCAGGCTATTGGTAGACTGATCATGGCTCTAGTTTGATTGGCAGGTGGAAAGCCAAGGTCGAAACCTGTGTCTGATGCTGTGCTGGGAGTCTGTAGCATGCTGAGATGCATCTGTCTCTGTCACACAGCACAGCACACTGCATCTGGTTTGCTTTGTACAGAATATATCCAAAACTATGAGGTGGACTTTTTTTGGATGAATTTAGGTTTACTTCAAATAAACATTTTCAAGGTCGCACTATGAATTTGTTTTTGTACTGGTAACACACAACACTCTCTTACACACACACACACACCCACACACACACACACACACACACACACACACACACACACACACACACACACACACACACACACACACACACACACACACACACACACACACACACACACACACACACACACACACACACACACACACACACATAGGGTCATCATTTTGATCGCCCTGTTGTTACAGTAAACGTCATGTTGCTGCAGGACTCTATTCCTGCTATGTGGTACTGGTCAAATTAAGATCCTACATCTGTATAACAGTTTCTATCACTGATTGATGTGTCTTGAATTGTCCTAAATTCAATGAAGAGTGTCATGCGACTTGACCCGAAATAGATACATCTCACAAACATTCAATCAATCACACTTCAAGCAATCAAAGTTGTCAAATCCAACATGAGTCATTAATCATACATGTCACCGTACAGTGTGGATGGGCTGGGTCCACAGGTCTTCTTGTAGCTGAGGTACCAGGGGTCCCAGTAGGGCATGATGGTGGCCCCATCTCTGGGCCCTGGGAGCCTGTCATAGGTTGACCCCTGGGGATCACAGAGGAGGCAGAGCCTTCAGTCACATGTCCACAAGCTACGGCATGCTGAGAGGGCCATTTATCAACATCAGACCTCCCTCCTTTCCTCTTTTCATGCTCTCCATCCTTCACGGTCTCTCTGTCTCTATCCATCTTTCCCAGCCAGTCATCTGTCCATTAACCTCTCCAACGCTCCTTCAATCACTTGATTATTACCCCACCTTCAACCTTCCCTTTGACTTTCTCTCTCCGTGTCGGCGGTGTCTCTCCATCTATCACCTCTGCTGTTTATCTTTTTTCATGTTCCTTACAGTTGAGAAATAAACCTAATTGACATTTTCTTACACCCAGAGAACTGCACACCAAACACTGGAGTTAGTTAGCGAGCTCTCGTCATGTTAAGAGATGGGATTTCTAAGGCCCTTCATTCAATCTCTCCATCGGAGAGAGACCACAGGCACCTTATTGTGGGTAGAGTATGTATTGTACACTGTAGCTTCTAGCAATAACCCTAAACAACACAGACGTACATCACTACTGAAACCTCTCCATGGAAACACAGGTGACGTCAACATCTCTGACCTGCCCCAAGGTCATTGTGATTACATTTACCATAGACCATGATAACATCCTGATGGCGTCACCAACCCAGCCATCCATCCGATGATTGTTCTCACGTTATTGTGGTGATGGTGATTACACAGTGCTGTGGACTGGTGATGTTGTCTTGATTGTGATGAGAACTTGATTATAGTGAGTGGTGCTGGCTGTAATTTTGCAGTCCACCGACCCTGAGGACAGTGAATTAAAGTCTACTTAGTCAGCCTTGATGATGTGTTCACATCCAGCCCCAGAACCTGATTACCATGGCAAACCATGGCGAGGTTCTCTTCCTCATC
Organism: Oncorhynchus masou masou; assembly: GCF_036934945.1. Taxonomy (NCBI): domain Eukaryota; kingdom Metazoa; phylum Chordata; class Actinopteri; order Salmoniformes; family Salmonidae; genus Oncorhynchus; species Oncorhynchus masou. The sequence goes on along the minus strand of NC_088229.1, from coordinate 62,763,194 downwards.
CTTTCTCCCTCTCCTTCCTGAGATATTTCCTTTCTCTGGTCTTCATCCTCCTCATTCTCCTTCTCTTCCCCGTAGCCTACGGCCTGCACACAATCCCTCTCTCCTGCCATCTTCAGCTCCCCTTATTCCTTCACCCTCTTTCCTCTCTCCCTTTCCCCTGACGACCCCACTCCCCTCTCCCTCTCCCCTGACGACCCCACTCCCTTCTCCCCCTCTCTTCTGACGACCCCACTCCCCTCTCCCTCTCCCCTGACGACCCCACTCCCTTCTCCCCCTCTCCCCTGACGACCCCACTCCCCTCTCCCTCTCCCCTGACGACCCCACTCCCTTCTCCCCCTCTCCCCTGATGACCCCACTCCCTCTATCTCCTCCTCTCCCCTGACGTCCCCACTCCCTCTATCTCCTCCTCTCCCCTGACGACCCCACTCCCTCTATCTCCTCCTCTCCCCTGACGACCCCACTCCCTTCTCCCCCTCTCCCCTGACGACCCCACTCCCTCTCCTCCTCTGACGACCCCACTCCCTCCTCTCCCCTGACGACCCCACTCCCCCTCTATCTCCTCCTCTCCCCTGACGACCCCACTCCCTCTATCTCCTCCTCTCCCTGACGACCCCACTCCCTCTATCTCCTCCTCTCCACTGACGACCCCACTCCCTCTATCTCCTCCTCTGACTGACCCCACTCCCTCTATCTCCTCCTCTCCACTCTCCCTCTATCTCCTCCTCTCCCTGACCCCACTCCTCTATCTCCTCCTCTCCCTGACGATCTCCCCTCTCCCCTGACGACCCCACTCCCTCTATCTCCTCCTCCCCTGACCCACTCCCTATCTCCCCCTCTCCCCTGACGACCCCACTCCCTCTATCTCCTCCTCTCCCTGACGACCCCACCCCATCTCCTCCTCTCCACTGACGACCCCACTCCCTCTATCTCCTCCTCTCCACTGACGACCCCACTCCCTCTATCTCCTCCTCTCCACTGACGACCCCACTCCCTCTATCTCCTCCTCTCCACTGACGACCCCACTCCCTCTATCTCCACTGACGACCCCACTCCCTCTATCTCCTCCTCCACTGACGACCCCACTCCCCTCATCTCCTCCTCTCCACTGACGACCCCACTCCCTCTATCTCCTCCTCTCCACTGACGACCCCACTCCCTCTCTCCTCCCTCCTCCACTGACGACCCCACTCCCTTCTCCCCCTCTCCCCTGACGACCCTACTCCCTTCTCCTCCTCTCCCGACAACCCCACTCCCTTCTCCCCCTCTCCCCTGACAACCCCACTCCCTCTATCTCCTCCTCTCCCCTGACGACCCCACTCCCTCTATCTCCTCCTCTCCCCTGACGACCCCACTCCCTCTATCTCCTCCTCTCCACTGACGACCCCACTCCCTCTATCTCCTCCTCTCCACTGACGACCCCACTCCCTCTATCTCCTCCTCTCCACTGACGACCCCACTCCCTCTATCTCCTCCTCTCCACTGACGACCCCACTCCCTCTATCTCCTCCTCTCCACTGACGACCCCACTCCCTTCTCCCCCTCTCCCCTGACGACCCTACTCCCTTCTCCTCCTCTCCCGACAACCCCACTCCCTTCTCCCCCTCTCCCCTGACAACCCCACTCCCTCTATCTCCTCCTCTCCTCTGACGACCCCACTCCCTCTATCTCCTCCTCTCCCCTGACGACCCCACTCCCTCTATCTCCTCCTCTCCCCTGACGACCCCACTCCCTCTATCTCCTCCTCTCTCCCGATCTCTCTCCCCTTCTCCCCTGGCCAAGTCTCCTATTGCCTCTAATTGCGCTTGTATCAGCCGCTGTCAGTGGACACGCTGACAGTTGTAGATGTAATATTTGGGGAGGGGGTGGTGGTAGCCGACTACTTCCTCACGCCAGCTCAGTGTGCCCCCACTGCCAGAGCCAGCATCTGACTGATCACTTCCATCTGGGCCCTGTTCATCGCTCCAGACAACCTTACCTTTTTTTCTCTGTCTCGTTCCCCTTCTTTCTATCTCTCGTTCTCTTACACAGCAGCAGTGTAGCCTAGTGGTTAAAGCATTGGACTAGTAACCGAAAGGTTGCAAGTTCAAATCCCCGAGCTGACAAGGTACAAAATCTGTCATTCTGCCCCTGAACAGGCAGTTAACCCACTGTTCCTAGGTGTTACGGATACAGTTATCCTGTGTGTGTGTTTCTTTTCTCTCCTTCTCCCCTCACAGGTGAAAATCATCACTCCCCAATCAGTCAACAATCAATCATCAATCAGAAGACACACCTCCTCCTATTTCCTGACCTATTACAGTTCCTTCCCCATGGTTTAAAAACCCCATCATTTGTTTGTTCTGAAGCTCAGCTCAGCTCAATCTCTCTGTAAATGTCATGTCTGTAGGACTCTGTGTTTCACTCTCGCTTTGTGTCTTAACCTGTTGATGCTCTGGGGGCGCAATTTCATTTTTGGATGAAAAACGTTCCCGTTTTAAACAAGATATTTTGTCACAAAAAGATGCTCGACTATGCATATAATTGCTACCGTTCGAAAGAAAACACTCTGACGTGTCCAGAAATACAAAGATCTTCTCTGTGCGTGCCCTAAAACGTGAGCTTCAGGCAAAACCAAGATGAGATGGCATCCAGGAAATGACAAGGATTTTTGAGGCTCTGTTTTTCAAGATCTCCTTATATGGCTGTGAACGCAAGAGGAATTAGTCAGCCCTTTCTGTCGTTTCCCCAAGGTGTCTGCAGCATTGTGACGTATTTGTGGGCAGATCATTGGAAGATTGACCATAACAGACCACATTTACCACGTGTCCGCCCGGTGTCCTGCGCCGAAATTGGTGCGCAAAAGTCACCTGCCAGTATTTTTCCATGGGACACAGAGAGGAAAGCAAGCTTCTACGAACTGCATGTCAATGAAGAGATATGTGAAAAAACACCTTGAGGATTGATTCCAAACAACGTTTGCCATGTTTCAGTCGATATTATGTAGTTAATCCGGAAAAAGTTTCACGTTGTAGGTGACTGCATTTTCGGTTCGTTTCGGTAGCCAGACGCAATGTAGAAAACGGAACGATTTCTCCTACACACAGACGCTTTCAGGAAACACTGCGCATTTGGTATGTGACTGAGACTCTCCTCATTGAAAACATCAGAAGCTCTTCAAAGGTAAATGATTTTATTTATTTGGTTATCTGTTTTTTGTGAAAATGTTGCGTGCTACATGCTACACAAAATGCTATGCTAGCTTTGCATACTCTTACACAAATTAGTCAATTTCTATGGTTCAAAAGCATATTTTGAAAATCTGAGATGACAGTGTTGTTAAGAAAAGGCTAAGCTTGAGAGCAAACGCATTATTTTAATTTTATTTGCGATTTTCAGAAATCGTTAACGTTGCGTTATGCTAATGAGCCTGAGGCTTTAGTCACGATCCCGGATCCGGGATGGGGAGTTTCAAGAGGTGTCTTAACCTCTCTTTTGTTTAAGCACCTCATAGCACTTTGTCATCACCTGTGAGTATTGCTTTCTGTTATGGTGTTTGTGTTTGATTGCTGGTGGGAAAAGGGGGAAACCAAGACAAGTCGCCCATGGGCATACACTACCCGTAGGTGAACTTTGTTAAATACACTAGTTAGAACTGGGCGGACCACCCACTGTATTTTTGGTTAGTTAGTTAGCTGTTGTTAAAGTAGGCTAGTCTAGCTTAGGGGTGTTTTTGAATACTTATTGTTTCTTTCCTTGGGTCCAGCTCAGCCCCTTTTCCTGCTCCCCCCATTACCGTGTGTTTATAAATAAACCTGGAGTTTGACGGTAGATTTCTGTTGTCGTGGTTATTTCGTTCACACTTTTACTTTGTCACAATAATAATTTGCATGAGTTATGTTACGGGTCTCATTACCATCCCCCCCTAGACTGTCGGGCCAAAAGGGATTCGTAACACTAGGCCGTCATTGAAAATAAGAATTTGTTCTTAACTGACTTGCCTAGTAAATTAAAGGTAAAAAAAACACACACACACAACCAGTCAAGGGTTTTTTACTATTTTCTACATTGAATAGTGAAGACGTCAAAACTATGAAATAACACATATGGAATCATGTAGTACCCAAAAAAGTGTTAAACAAAATAAAAAATATATTTTATATTTGAGATTCTTTAAAGTAGCCGCCCTTTGCCTTGGTGATAGCTTTGCACACTCTTGGCATTCTCTCAACCAGCTTCATGAGGTAGTCACATGAAATGCATTTCAATTAACAGGTGTGCCTTGTTAAAAGTTAATTTGTGGAATTTATTTCCTTTTTAATGTGTTTGAGCCAATCAGCTGTGTTGTTACAAGGTAGGGTTAATATACAGAAGATGTCTCTATTTGGTAAAAGACCAAGTCCATATTATGGAAAGAACAGCTCAAATAAGCAAAGAGAAATGACAGTCCATCATTACTTTAAGACATGAAGGTCCATCAATATGGAAAAGTGTAAAGTGCAGTCGCAAAAACCATCAAGAACTGTGATGAAACTGGCTGTCATGAGAACCGCCACAGGAAAGGAAGACCCAGAATAAGGATAAGTTCATTAGAGTTACCAGCCTCAGAAATTACAGCCGAAAAAAATATTCACAGAGTTCAAGTAACATGCACATCTCAACATCAACTGTTCAGAGGAGACTGCGTGAATCAGGGCATCATGGTTGAATTGCTACAAAGAAACAACTACTAAAGGACACCAATAATAAGAAGAGACTTGCGTGGGCCAAGAAACACAAGCAATGGACATTAGACCAGTGGAAATCTGTCTTTTGGTCTGATGAGTCCAAATTAGAGATTTTTGGTTCCAACCTTTGTGAGACGCAGAGTAGGTGAACGGAATGATCTCTGCACGTGCGGTTCCCACCGTGAAGCATGGAGGAGGACGTGTGATGGTGTGCTTTGCTGGCAACACTGTCAGTGATTTTTTTTAAATTCAAGGCACACTTAACCAGCATGGCTACCGCAGCATTCTGCAGCAATAAGCCTTCCCATCTGGTTTGCACTTTGTGGGACTATCATTTGTTTTTCAACAGGACAATGACCCAACACACCTCCAGGCTGTGTAAGAGCTATTTGACCAAGAAGGACAGTGATAGAGTGCTGCATTAGATGACCTGGCCTCCACAATCACCCAACCTCAACCCAATTGAGATGGTTTGGGATGAGTTGGACAGCAGAGTGAAGGAAAAGCAGCCAACAAGTGCTCAGCAAATGTGATAACTCCTTCAAGACTGTTGGAAAAGCATTCCAGGTGATGACCTCATGAAGCTGGTTGAGAGAATGCCAAGAGTGTGCAAAGCTGTCATTAAGGCAAAGGGTGGCTACTTTGAAGAATCTAACATATTAAATATTTTGGTTATTACATTATTCCAAATGTGTTATTTAATAGTTTTGATGTCTTCACTATTATTATACAATGTAGAAAAGAGTAAAAATAAAGAAAAACCCTTGAATGAGTAGGTGTGTCAAAACTTTTGACTGGTACAGTACATACATACACATGCACAATTAAGGTGCATGCGGTCTTGACTTTCTAGTTATAACTCAGCTATTATTAACTTGCTTAATGAGACGGCCCTCCTATGATGGGAAGGAAGCAACCTAGAAGATTAAACTGCGATGTGATTGCAAATCACACTGCTCTGAAAGGTGTTTGGTTTGTATCACTAGGATTGTAAATATCAACAGGAGACATTCTAAACACCTCAGCCCCAAACCTTATATCCCCTTTGCCCCAACCCATATTTTAAAATGTTTTATTTCAACTTTATTTAACCAGGTAGGCCAGTGGAGAACAAGTTCTCATTTACAACTGCGACCTGGCCAAGATAAAGCAAAGCAGTGCGACAAAAACAACAACACAGAGTTGCACATGGAATAAACAAACGTACAGTCAATAACACAATATAAAAATCTGTATACAATGTTTGCAAATGAAGTAAGGGGGTAAGGCAATAAATAGGCCACAGTGGCCGAAAGTAATTACAATTTAGCAATTTACACTGGAGTGATATATGTGCAGATGAGGATGTGCAAGTAGAAATACTGGTGTACAAAAGAGCAGAAAAAAAATAAAATATATATATATATATATATATGGGATGAGGTAGGTAGTTGGTTGGATGGGCTCTATATCCCTCAAACTCAACTCTGGACATCGAAGCCAGTTCCTCTACATTTTTTAATTGTTCCCCTCTAATCAGGCACTGATTTAGACCTGGGGCACCAGGTGGGTGCAATTAATTATCAAGTAGAATAGAAAACCAGCAGGCTCCGGACCTCGTAGGGTCAGAGGTTGAAAACGTACATCTGCCATATAACCTTACAGACTCCCATAAGCAGCCCTCTCTATGACAAAAAACAATACTCCCAAAGCAAGTAAAATATCAGCTTCATCCCCTCCTAACTCACTGCTTAGAACAAATACTTCCGCCCCAATAAAAACACAAACGCTGGACAGTGGTGAAGTCTCCAAACACTGGATACATCATCCGGCCTTGCTCCCAGTTCCCCCCCATGGGCAAGGTGGAGCGGGGGAGAAGTGATGGAGAGATTAACAGAATTCGGTCAGTGGTGTTGGTTTTTGTGGAAGTGTGTAAGCTGAACCCCCCTGGGCTTTCTTTGGATGAACCGGACTATACTCCGCCAACAAACGTTTACATCTTTTCCCCGAAATTCTCTGTGAAGACGTGAATACAAATCCCTCATGATCCTCATGCCATATCCCTCTCTAATTACAGTGTTTTGCACAATAACATCCCCCTCTCCTTCCCCCTCTTCCAACTCTTCGCCTTACCCCCTAGCCCCGCCGCCCGTCCACTCGAACCTGACTCTCCTGTGCCTCTTTTCAACAGTTGTAGGTGGAAGTGATACCTTGCAGTGGGCCAAATGGTCTGTTTGCTTTGAGTAGGTTAAAGTCAATTCTTTGGGTGACTGGCGAACGTGCATAAGGATGGCAGAATTCAGATATTACATCATATATTTGCACTATTTTTTAAACTACGTTGCACTACATGGTTCAATGTGCCAGTCTTAAACTATGATGCACTACACTGTTCAATGTGCCAGTCTTAAATTACGGTGCACTACATGGTTCAATGTGCCAGTCTTAAACATGGTTCAATGTGCCAGTCTTAAACTACGGTGCACTACATGGTTCAATGTGCCAGACCTAAACATGGTTCAATGTGCCAGTCTTAAACATGGTTCATTTTGCAAGTCTTAAACATGGTTCAATGTGCCAGTCTTAAACATGGTTCAATGTGCCAGTCTTAAACATAGTTCAATTTGCCAGTCTTACACATGGTTCAATGTGCCAGTCTTAAACATGGTTCAATGTGCCAGTCTTAAACATGGTTCAATGTGATAGTCTTAAACATGGTTCAATGTGCCAGTCTTAAACATGGTTCAATGTGCCAGTCTTAAACATGGTTCAATGTGCCAGTCTTAAACATGGTTCAATGTGCAAGTCTTAAATTACGGTGCACTACACGGTTCAATGTGACAGTCTTAAACATGGTTCAATGTGCCAGTCTTAAATTACGGTGCACTACACGGTTCAATGTGACTGTCTTAAACATGGTTCAATGTGCCAGTCTTAAACTACGGTGCAATACATGGTTCAATGTGCCAGACCTAAACACGGTTCAATGTGCCAGTCTTAAACATAGTTCAATTTGCCAGTCTTAAACATGGTTCAATGTGCCAGTCTTAAACATAGTTCAATGTGCCAGTCTTAAACATGGTTCAATGTGCCAGTCTTAAACATGGTTCAATGTGCCAGTCTTAAACATGGTTCAATGTGCCAGTCTTAAACATGGTTCAATGTGCCAGTCTTAAATTACGGTGCACTACACGGTTCAATGTGCCAGTCTTAAACATGGTTCAATGTGCCAGTCTTAAATTACGGTGCACTACACGGTTCAATGTGACAGTCTTAAACATGGTTCAATGTGCCAGTCTTAAATGTGCACTACATGGTTCAATGTTAAACATGGTTCAATGTGCCAGTCTTAAACATAGTTCAATGTGCCAGTCTTAAACATGGTTCAATGTGCCAGTCTTAAACATGGTTCAATGTGCCAGTCTTAAACATGGTTCAATGTGCCAGTCTTAAACATGGTTCAATGTGCCAGTCTTAAACATGGTTCAATGTGCCAGTCTTAAACATGGTTCAATTTGCCAGTCTTAAACATGGTTCAATGTGCCAGTCTTAAACATGGTTCAATGTGCCAGTCTTAAAACATGGTTAAACATGGTTCCATGTGCCAGTCTTAAACATGGTTCAATGTGCCAGTCATAAACATGGTTCAATGTGCCAGTCTTAAACATGGTTCAATGTGCCAGTCTTAAACATAGTTCAATTTGCCAGTCTTAAACATGGTTCAATGTGCCAGTCTTAAACATGGTTCAATGTGCCAGTCTTAAACTTAAAGTCTTAAACATGGTTCAATGTGCCAATCTTAAACATGGTTCAATGTGCCAGTCTTAAACATGGTTCAATGTGCCAGTCTTAAACTACGGTGCACTACATGGTTCAATGTGCCAGACCTAAACATGGTTCAATGTGCCAGTCTTAAACATGGTTCATTTTGCAAGTCTTAAACATGGTTCAATGTGCCAGTCTTAAACATGGTTCAATGTGCCAGTCTTAAACATGGTTCAATGTGCCAGTCATAAACATGGTTCAATTTGCCAGTCTTAAACATGGTTCAATGTGCCAGTCTTAAACATGGTTCAATTTGCCAGTCTTAAACATGGTTCAATGTGCCAATCTTAAACATGGTTCAATGTGCCAGTCTTAAACATGGTTCAATGTGCCAGTCTTAAACTACGGTGCACTACATGGTTCAATGTGCCAGACCTAAACATGGTTCAATGTGCCAGTCTTAAACATGGTTCATTTTGCAAGTCTTAAACATGGTTCAATGTGCCAGTCTTAAACATGGTTCAATGTGCCAGTCTTAAACATAGTTCAATTTGCCAGTCTTACACATGGTTCAATGTGCCAGTCTTAAACATGGTTCAATGTGCCAGTCTTAAACATGGTTCAATGTGATAGTCTTAAACATGGTACAATGTGCCAGTCTTAAACATGGTTCAATGTGCCAGTCTTAAACATGGTTCAATGTGCCAGTCTTAAACATGGTTCAATGTGCCAGTCTTAAACATGGTTCAATGTGCAAGTCTTAAATTACGGTGCACTACACGGTTCAATGTGACAGTCTTAAACATGGTTCAATGTGCCAGTCTTAAATTACGGTGCACTACACGGTTCAATGTGACTGTCTTAAACATGGTTCAATGTGCCAGTCTTAAACTACGGTGCAATACATGGTTCAATGTGCCAGACCTAAACACGGTTCAATGTGCCAGTCTTAAACATGGTTCAATGTGCCAGTCTTAAACACAATGCCAGTCTTAAACATAGTTCAATTTGCCAGTCTTAAACATGGTTCAATGTGCCAGTCTTAAACATGGTTCAATGTGCCAGTCTTAAACATGGTTCAATATGATAGTCTTAAACATGGTTCAATGTGCCAATCTTAAACATGGTTCAATGTGCCAGTCTTAAACATGGTTCAATGTGCCAGTCTTAAACTACGGTGCACTACATGGTTCAATGTGCCAGACCTAAACATGGTTCAATGTGCCAGTCTTAAACATGGTTCATTTTGCAAGTCTTAAACATGGTTCAATGTGCCAGTCTTAAACATGGTTCAATGTGCCAGTCTTAAACATGGTTCAATTTGCCAGTCTTAAACATGGTTCAATGTGCCAGTCTTAAACATGGTTCAATGTGCCAGTCTTAAACATGGTTCAATGTGCCAGTCTTAAACATGGTTCAATGTGCCAGTCTTAAACATGGTTCAATGTGCCAGTCTTAAATTACGGTGCACTACACGGTTCAATGTGACAGTCTTAAACATGGTTCAATGTGCCAGTCTTAAATTATGGTGCACTACACGGTTCAATGTGCCAGTCTTAAACATGGTTCAATGTGCCAGTCTTAAACTACGGTGCACTACATGGTTCAATGTGCCAGACCTAAACATGGTTCAATGTGCCAGTCTTAAACATAGTTCAATGTGCCAGTCTTAAACATGGTTCAATGTGCCAGTCTTAAACATGGTTCAATGTGCCAGTCTTAAACATGGTTCAATGTGCCAGTCTTAAACATGGTTCAATTTGCCAGTCTTAAACATGGTTAAATCTTAAACATGGTTCAATGTGCCAGTCTTAAACATGGTTCAATGTGCCAGTCTTAAACATGCACTACATGGTTCAATGTGCCAGTCTAAACATGGTTCAAAGTCTTAAACATGGTTCATTTTGTGCCAGTCTTAAACATGGTTCAATGTGCCAGTCTTAAACATAGTTCAATTTGTGTGCCAGTCTTAAACATGGTTCAATGTGCCAGTCTTAAACATGGTTCAAACATGGTTCAATGTGCCAGTCTTAAACATGGTTCAATGTGCCAGTCTTAAACATGGTTCAATGTGCCAGTCTTAAACATGGTTCAATGTGCCAGTCTTAAACATGGTTCAATGTGCCAGTCTTAAATTACGGTGCACTACACGGTTCAATGTGACAGTCTTAAACATGGTTCAATGTGCCAGTCTTAAATTACGGTGCACTGGTTCAATGTGACAGTCTTAAACATGGTTCAATGTGCCAGTCTTAAACTACGGTGCAATACATGGTTCAATGTGCCAGACCTAAACATGGTTCAATGTGCCAGTCTTAAACATAGTTCAATTTGCCAGTCTTAAACATGGTTCAATGTGCCAGTCTTAAACATGGTTCAATGTGCCAGTCTTAAACATGGTTCAATGTAAGTCTTAAAGTCTTAAACATGGTTCAATGTGCCAGTTTTAAACATGGTTCAATGTGCCAGTCTTAAATTACATGGTTCAATGTGCCAGTCTTAAACATGGTTCAATGTGCCAGTCTTAAATTATGGTGCACTACATGGTTCAATGTGCCAGTCTTAAACATGGTTCAATGTGCCAGTCTTAAACTTAAACAGATAAACATGGTTCAATTCTTAAACATGGTTCAATGTGCCAGTCTTAAACATGGTTCAATGTGCCAGTCTTAAACATGGTTCAATGTGCCAGTCTTAAACATGGTTCAATGTGCCAGTCTTAAACATGGTTCAATGTGCCAGTCTTAAAATGTGCCAGTCTTAAACATAGTTCAATGTGCCAGTCTTAAACATGGTTCAATGTGCCAGTCCTAAACATGGTTCAATGTGCCAGTCTTAAACATGGTTCAATGTGCCAGTCTTAAACATAGTTCAATTTGCCAGTCTTAAACATGGTTCAATGTGCCAGTCTTAAACATGGTTCAATGTGCCAGTCTTAAACATGGTTCAATGTGCCAGTCTTAAATTACGGTGCACTACACGGTTCAATGTGACAGTCTTAAACATGGTTCAATGTGACAGTCTTAAACATGGTTCAATGTGCCATACACGGTTCAATGTGACAGTCTTAAACATGGTTCAATGTGCCAGTCTTAAAACGGTGCACTTAAACATGGTTCAATGTGCCAGTCTAAACATGGTTCAATGTGCCAGTCTTAAACATGGTTCAATGTGCCAGTCTTAAACATGGTTCAATGTGCCAGTCTTATGGTTCAATGTGCCAGTCTTAAACATGGTTCAATGTGCCAGTCTTAAACATGGTTCAATGTGCCAGTCTTAAACATGGTTCAATGTGCCAGTCTTAAACATGGTTCAATGTGCCAGTCTTAAACATGGTTCAATGTGCCAGTCTTAAACATGGTTCAATGTGCCAGTCTTAAACATGGTTCAATGTGCCAGTCTTAAACATGGTTCAATGTGCCAGTCTTAAACATGGTTCAATGTGCCAGTCTTAAACATGGTTCAATGTGCCAGTCTTAAACATGGTTCAATGTGCCAGTCTTAAACATGGTTCAATGTGCCAGTCTTAAACATGGTTCAATGTGCCAGTCTTAAACATGGTTCAATGTGCCAGTCTTAAATGGTTCAATGTGCCAGTCTTAAACATGGTTCAATGTGCCAGTCTTAAAACATGGTTCAATGTGCCAGTCTTAAACATGGTTCAATGTGCCAGTCTTAAACATGGTTCAATGTGCCAGTCTTAAACATGGTTCAATGTGCCAGTACATGGTTAAACTTAAACATGGTTCAATGTGCCAGTCTTAAACATACGGTTCAACAGTCTTAAACATGGTTCAATGTGCCAGTCTTAAACATGGTTCAATGTGCCAGTCTTAAACATGGTTCAATGTGCCAGTCTTAAACATGGTTCAATGTGCCAGTCTTAAACATGGTTCAATGTGCCAGTCTTAAACAGTTGGTGCCAGTCTTAAACATGGTTCAATGTGCCAGTCTTAAACATGGTTCAATGTGCCAGTCTTAAACATGGTTCAATGTGCCAGTCTTAAACATGGTTCAATGTGCCAGTCTTAAACATTGCCAGTCTTAAACATGGTTTCTTAAACATGGTGCCAGTCTTAAACATGGTTCAGTCTTAAACATGGTTCAATGTTCTTAAACATGTGCCAGTCTTAAACATGGTTCAATGTGCCAGTCTTAAACATGGTTCAATGTGCCAGTCTTAAACATGGTTCAATGTGCCAGTCTTAAACATGGTTCAATGTTCTTAAACATGGTTCAATGTGCCAGTCTTAAACATGGTTCAATGTGCCAGTCTTAAACATGGTTCAATGTGCCAGTCTTAAACATGGTTCAATGTGCCAGTCTTAAACATGGTTCAATGTGCCAGTCTTAAACATGGTTCAATGTGCCAGTCTTAAACATGGTTCAATGTGCCAGTTTAAACATGGTTCAATGTGCCAGTCTTAAACATGGTTCAATGTGCCAGTCTTAAACATGGTGCCAGTCTTAAACATGGTTCAATGTGCCAGTCTTAAACATAGTTCAAGTCTTAAACATGGTTCAATGTGCCAGTGCCAGTCTTAAACATGGTTCAATGTGCCAGTCTTAAACATGGTTCAATGTGCCAGTCTTAAACATGGTTCAATGTGCCAGTCTTAAACATGGTTCAATGTGCCAGTCTTAAACATGGTCAATGTGCCAGTCTTAAACATGGTTCAATGTGCCAGTCTTAAACATGGTTCAATGTGCCAGTCTTAAACATGGTTCAATGTCAGCCTTAAACATGGTTCAATGTGCCAGTCTTAAACATGGTTCAATGTGCCAGTCTTAAACATGGTTCAATGTTAATGGTGCCACTAAACATGGTTCAATGTGCCAGTCTTAAACATGGTTCAATGTGACAGTCTTAAACATGGTTCAATGTGCCAGTCTTAAACATGTTCAATGTGTAAACATGGTTGAATGTGCCAGTCTTAAACTATGGTGCACTACACTGTTCAATGTGCCAGTCTTAAACATGGTTGAATGTGCCAGTCTTAAACATGGTTCAATGTGACAGTCTTAAACATGGTTCAATGTGCCAGTCTTAAACATGGTTCAATGTGACAGTCTTAAACATGGTTCAATGTGCCAGTCTTAAACATGGTTCAATGTGCCAGTCTTAAACATGGTTCAATGTGCCAGTCTTAAACATGGTTCAATGTGCCAGTCTTAAACATGGTTCAATGTGCCAGTCTTAAACATGGTTCAATGTGCCAGTCTTAAACATGGTTCAATGTGCCAGTCTTAAACATGGTTCAATGTGCCAGTCTTAAACATGGTTCAATGTGCCAGTTTTAAACTATGGTGCACTACACTGTTCAATGTGCCAGTCTTAAACTATGGTGCACTACACTGTTCAATGTGCCAGTCTTAAACTATGGTGCACTACACTGTTCAATGTGACAGTCTTAAACATGGTTGAATGTGCCAGTCTTAAACATGGTTCAATGTGACAGTCTTAAACATGGTTAAATGTGACAGTCTTAAACATGGTTCAATGTGACAGTCTTAAACATGGTTCAATGTGCCAGTCTTAAACATGGTTCAATGTGCCAGTCTTAAACAGGGTTTAATGTGCCAGTCTTAAACATGGTTAAATGTACCAGTCTTAAACATGGTTCAATGTGTCAGTCTTAAACATGGTTCAATGTGCCAGTCTTAAACTACAGTACACTACACGGTCCAATGTGCCAGTCTTAAACTACAGTGCACTACATGGTTCAATGTGCCAGGCTTAAACTAAGGTCACTACATGTTTCAATGTGCAAATAAATTAACACAATCTACTTTTTATATTTTTTCTATATTGTCGGTGTCTTGAAGCAGAAATTGGGATCACGTATACTGTGCTGAGGGAAGGACGATTCATAATGACGGCTTGAACGGAACAAATGACATGGCATCAAATGTATGGAAACCATGTGTTTAAACCAGTCCATGTGTTTAAGTCAGTCCTCCCCAATTAAGGTGCCACCAACTTCCTGTAGTGCCAATTAACAAACAATAAAGGGTAACGCAGAGCAATGAACCATATGGCGAACTTAGCAGAAAGAGAAACTTGTGGTATGTGCATGGTTGCCACCATCTTTATGCACCTCCTTTATTGCTCTCTGATACTGCACACTGACGTTCTTAAAGCAGGGAAGGAATACACACTTTGGTAACACTATAGCTGTTCTTATGTGTGCATTCATAAATCCTTCATAACAGCTATATAACACATTATAAACTGAGTGGTTCGAGTCCTGAATGCTGATTGGCTGAAAGCTGTGGTATATCAGACCGTATACCCCAGGTATGACAAAACATGTATTTTTACTTGTATAATTACATTGGTAAACAGTTATTAATAGCAATAAGGCCCCTCCGGGGTTTGTCATGTATGGCCAATATACCACGGCTGAGGGCTGTATCCAGGCACTCCGCGTTGCGTCGTCCCTAAGAACAGCCCTTAGCCGGCGTATATTGGCCACATACTACACCTCCTCGGGCCTTATTGCTTAATTATACTTCTCATAAGCTGTCATAAGTAGGATTAAATAGTTACGAGTAACGACATAAGATGTCATAGATGACTGTTCTTCCTGTTGTCATGTAGTCTAATGTCAACTGTTAATTACAACTGCTATTACACACTCCGCATGACAACTGATGTCATATGTTTCAGATTCAGCGATTCGGATTCAGAGTGTTTCATAGTCACGTGTACAGGGTTGCATGTCTGATTGCAGGGTACAGTGAACATCTTCGAGCTCCAACATGCAAGGACTAAGTGAAATAATAGAATGAAAATGGTCATAAAAAACAGCAATAGAAATAGAACTAAATACATCATAACAACTGTAGCAGTGATTAATAAATACATGTCCGTTGGGGTGGAGGACAGGTAAAGACTGTTGAGGGGGTGGGGGGGGGGTAACCATAGGGAAAGCAGCATGAGCATGGTCATTACATGCTACATAAGAGTTTATATACCAGATGATATTACAGGGTGCTGTGATATTTGCCAACCTTCTGAGTCACATTATTACATTGAATGGAATGATGGGTGTCATAACCATGTCAGAATTCCCTGCAAAGTTAGCTAAAGGTTGGGCGTTTCATTTAGGCACAGGTCTAGAGTAGAATCAGCTTATACTCCCCAACTCTAACCTTTAGGCCGAGAATGAACCTTGGCCCATGTGTGGCCCTTGTCCTTTGCACTGGAGCATAGGCTGTAGCTATCTTTGCTCCAGCTGACCTGCTGCTTGTTCTAATGCCTCAGCTGGGTAGATGGTTATCTGGATCATCCAACAGGATGCTAATATGCAGTTTCACGCTCCAATGGATGATAAGGTTTCAGGGAACCAATTTTGCAACGAGGGGTACTCTGCCAACACACAGTTTACTTGGACTTTTGATACTGCCAAGGAGTAATTTGAATTATGGGAAATCTCTTTATTTGCCAACAGATTTATCAATCATAATTGCACTGTTTTGAAATCATTGTCACGTCTTGCGCAACACTGTGTTTTTTTGGAAGGTACAAAGACAGAGGCTGAAATTTCCGATACATCCTTGTGTTGTTATGCAAATACACTGAAGACGGCTATTTCTTTCAATCAACGAAAACATTAATGACATTTCTGGGATGAAGAGACTGTTGGATGAAAAGAGGAAGGGTTGGATTGAGGGGGAGAGGAAGGAGGATGAAGAGAAATGGTTGGATTGGGGGGGAGAGGAAGGAGGATGAAGAGAAATGGTTGGATTGGGGGGAGAGGAAGGAGGATGAAGAGAAAGAGTTGGATTGGGGGGAGAGGAAGGAGGATGAAGAGAAATGGTTGGATTGGGGGGGAGGAAGGAGGATGAAGAGAAATGGTTGGATTGGGGGGGAGAGGAAGGAGGATGAAGAGAAAGAGTTGGATTGAGGGGGAGAGGAAGGAGGATGAAGGGAAAGAGTTGGATTGAGGGGGAGAGGAAGGAGGATGAAGAGAAAGGGTTGGATTGAGGGGGGAGAGGAAGGAGGATGAAGGGAAAGAGTTGGATTGAGAGGGGAGAGGAAGGAGGGAAGGAGGATGAAGGGAGGAAAGAGTTGGATTGGGGGGGAGGAAGGAGGATGAAGAGAAATGGTTGGATTGGGGGGGAGAGGAAGGAGATGAAGAGAAAGAGTTGGATTGAGTTGGATTGGGGGAGAGGAAGGAGGATGAAGAGAAAGGTTGGATTGGGGGGAGAGGAAGGAGGATGAAGAGAAAAATGGTTGGATTGAGGGGGAGGGAAGGAGGATGAAGAGAAATGGTTGGATTGGGGGGAGAGGAAGGAGGATGAAGAGAAAAGATTGGGGGGTTGGATTGGGGGGAGAGGAAGGAGGATGAAGGGAAAGAGTTGGATTGAGGGGGAGAGGAAGGAGGATGAAGAGTTGGATTGAGGGGGAGAGGAAGGAGGAGAAGGAAAGAGTTGGATTGAGAGGAGGAAGGAGGATGAAGGGAAAGAGTTGGATTGAGAGGGGAGAGGAAGGAGGATGAAGGGAAAGAGTTGGATTGAGAGGGGAGAGGAAGGAGGATGAAGGTAAAGAGTTGGATTGAGGGGGGAGAGGAAGGAGGATGAAGGGAAAGAGTTGGATTGAGAGGGTAGAGGAAGGAGGATGAAGGGAAAGGGTTGGATTGAGAGGGGAGAGGAAGGAGGATGAAGGGAAAGAGTTGGATTGAGAGGGGAGAGGAAGGAGGATGAAGGGAAAGAGTTGGATTGAGGGGGAGAGGAAGGAGGATGAAGGGAAAGGGTTGGATTGAGGGGGAGAGGAAGGAGGATGAAGGGAAAGGGTTGGATTGAGGGGGAGAGGAAGGAGGATGAAGGGAAAAAGTTGGATTGAGGGGGAGAGGAAGGAGGATGAAGTGAAAGAGTTGGATTGAGGGGGGGTGAAGAGAAAGGGTTGGATTGAGGGGGAGAGGAAGGAGGATGAAGGGAAAGAGTTGGATTGGGGGGGAGAGGAAGGAGGATGAAGAGAAATGGTTGGATTGGGGGGAGAGGAAGGAGGATGAATAGAAATGTTTTGATTGGATTAAGGGGGGGGAGAGGGGAGAGGAAGGAGGATGAAGGGAAAGAGTTGGATTGAGAGGAAGGGATGAAGGAAGGAGGAGAGGAAGGGATGAAGGGAAAGAGTTGGATTGAGGGGGAGAGGAAGGAGGATGAAGGGAAAGAGTTGGATTGAGAGGGGAGAGGAAGGAGGATGAAGGGAAAGAGTTGGATTGAGAGGGGAGAGGAAGGAGGATGAAGGGAAAGAGTTGGATTGAGAGGGGAGAGGAAGGAGGATGAAGGGAAAGAGTTGGATTGAGGGGGGAGGAGGATGAAGGAGTTGGATGAAGAGGATGAAAGAAATGGTTGGATGGGGGGATTGAGAAAGGGGGATTGAGGGGGAGAGGAAGGAGGATGAAGGGAAAAGTTGGATTGAGGGGTTGAGAAAGGGTTGGATAGAGGGGGAGAGGAGAGGATGAAGGAGTTGGATTGAAGGGAAAGGGTTGGATTGAGGGGGAGAGGAAGGAGGTTGAAGAGAAAGAGTTGGATTGAGGGGGAGAGGAAGGAGGATGAAGGGAAATAGTTGGATTGAGGGGGAGAGGAAGGAGGATGAAGGGAAAGGGTTGGATTGAGGGGGAGAGGAAGGAAGATGAAGGGAAAGAGTTGGATTGAGGGGGAGAGGAAGGAGGGGGAGAGGAAGGAGGATGAAGGGAAATAGTTGGATTGAGGGGGAGAGGAAGGAGGATGAAGGGAAAGGGTTGGATTGAGGGGGAGAGGAAGGAGGATGAAGGGAAAGAGTTGGATTGATGGGGAGAGGAAGGAGGATGAAGGGAAAGAGTTGGATTGAGGGGGAGAGGAAGGAGGATGAAGGGAAAGGGTTGGATTGAGAGGGGAGAGGAAGGAGGATGAAGGGAAGAGTTGGATTGGGGGGGGTGAAGAGAAAGGGTTAGATCGAGGGGGGGGTGGAGAGAAAGGGTTGTAGCGGTCTGCATCTCACTGCATCTCAGTGCAAGAGGTGTCACTACAGTTCCTGGTTCGATTCCAGGCTGTACCACATCCGGCCGTGATTGGGAGTCCCATTTCGGGGTAGGCCGTCATTGTAAATAAGAATTTCTTCTTAACTGACTTACCTAGTTAAATAAAGGTTAAATAAAATAATAATAATAAATAAATAAATACACACTTTTCAACAGCCAATGGGGATCCTAATAAAATCTTCAGAGAGAAATAAAATGATGAGGAGAAAGTGTATGGCTCCATTTAGTAAGCTACTTCAACAAACTCCACTGCTCTGATGAAGGGACTATGAGGTAGAGAAAGGATCAGGATTTTAGGCAAAGTCCCATTCAAACCCAGATTGCTCCCCAAACCTCACGTGAAATTAGGTCACTCGAGGAGTTTTGTCACATTGTGAATTCTCATGGACCGTTTTATGATGCTGTCCACCACACACCCACATACAAATTCCTCTGACCACGATTTCAAATGAAAACCCTACACTTTTCCCTCAGGTGCGTGTGGTAATGTAACAATGTGTGTCCAGTGCTGTAAGTATTATGATTAGGTACTGATCCTGCTGTTAACTTGTGCGACAGGGCCTACCTCCAAAACTCTGATGGACTGCTAAGCTAGCTCCAGGGGAGTCCCTTTATGGGAACACACCTCAAGTTTATAACTTAATGAGGCCAGGATCTGCCATCCCACACGCCATAAAGAACCTCTCTCACTGCCTGCTATGAATTAAGATTGCTGTAAACTGTGGGTGACTGTGTAGATGTTCAAAATGTTCATGTGTGTAGTACGTAGTTGGGCGCACACACGTGCATACATGCATACATGCATACGTGCGAGAGCTCACACATTTTTGGTTTTACTTTTACTTAACATCGGCAAGTCAGTTAAGAACAAATTCTTATTTACAATGACGGCCTACACCGGCCAAACCCAGATGACGCTGGGCCAATTGTGCACCACCCTATGGGAGTCCCAGTCACAGCCAGTTGTGATACAGTCTGGATTCAAACCAGGGTGTCTGTAGTGAGGCCTCTCGCACTGAGATACAGTGCCTTAGACAACTGCACCACTCAGGAGCCCTGTCCACTACTGGTATAAAGTTCTTAAGTAAAAATAAGTCATTTTTGGAGGTATCTGTATTTTACTTTACTATTTATATTTTGGACAACTTTTACTTTTAATCCATTACAATCTTAAAAACAATATGCACTTTTTACACCCAGAAGTAGTTACATTTCGAATGCTCAGCGGGACATCAAGAGAACATCCCTGGTCATCCCTATTGGCTCTGATCTGGCGGACTCACTAAACACAAATGCTTCATTTGTAAATGATTTGAGTGTTGGAGTGTTTCCCTGGCTATCCTTACATGTTTAAAACAAGAAAATTGTGCCGTCCGGTTTGCTTAATATAAGCATTTTGAAATTATTTATACTTTAACTTTTGACACTTAAGTACATCTTAGCAATTACATTTACTTTTGATACTTAAGTGTATTTAAAACCAAATACTTTTAGACTTTTACTCAAGTTGTATTTTACTGGGTG
>NC_088229.1:62633195-62738195 GCF_036934945.1 Oncorhynchus masou masou | reverse complement strand
ACACTCGCACAAAGTGGCAATGTATGGATGGGTACATACATTAGGTGCTGGCGAGAACCCATAGCTAAATTCATGCGGTAGAGTGTGTCTAGTAAGCAGATAAAGACGGACAACAAAGCCTGAGATAGATGAGATTCAAGGTGTTGCCCAATGCACATTGCTGTGTCAGCTACACTCTTAAAAAAGGCTTTCAAAAGGGATCTTTGGCTACACCCATCGGAGAACCCATTTTGGTTTGAGGTAGAACCCTTTTGGGTTCCTTGTTGAACCTTCTGTGTAAAGGGTTCTACATTTAACACAAATGGGATTTTACCTGGAACCGAAAGGGTTCTTCAAAGGGTTCCCATGTGGGGACAGCCGAAGAACCCTTTTAGGTTCTAGATAGCACCTTTTTTTCTAAGAGTGTAGCATCACAACAAGGTGGGGGGAAAGGAGGAGTATGGAAGAAAACAGAAGATCGGGGTCAAGCCAAACGAAGACATAATGATCGGTGAATATCAGAGGCAGCGAAGACAAGCAAAGATAATCAAGACCAAAAAAAGAAGAAAGTAAAATGAAGACAAGTAAAGAGGATTAACCTTTGCCCTGGATACACTCCCACAGTCCCCACGCTGACAGAGAGCTCTCCCTCCTCCTGTTGAGCTCTGGGCTGAAGGTGAGTGTCTTCATTGGAACGTGATGAGAGTTTGCTGGGATGGCCTGGCAGCTGACCATGACAGAGCTTACAGACTCCAGCCCCCTTACTGACAATCACACACACACACACACCATAGACAGCCTGTAGGGCCCCACACCTTTCATCTCAGAATGTAGAGAATATTGCAGAAGGTAGGCAGTGAGGAGTATGTTTCTACCAAAAGGAGGGTTTTGATATTGTTTTTGTGTGAGTCTGACAAACAGTCAAAAGGCAAAAAGAGTGTATACGTTATCACTTACATCCAAACTTGGCACAGGACAAAATGTAATATTCTCTCACTGCTCTTACAAGCGATCACATGTGACACAGTGCCATTGTCGACTGGCATGTGTGTACTTTCATGCACATGCATAGTGCAGACTTCCTTACCAGCTTCCCCAATCTAATGGAACCACACCGTTAACAGAACAACCCGGTGTGGTTGCTGCAGTACCACTCCTCTCTCTTTCTCTAGCCCACTGTCCTCTGTGTCAGTACTGTCCACTTGACAATCAGACGTGCTGAGATGTGCCGGCGTTGGAAGACGTATTACAGGGTTAAATGTTGCGTAGCGTTTTGGTTACTGCGGCGAGTATCGGTCCCGGAGCAGCACTCTCAGATGGTCCGCCATCGGGACGGGGAAATATCGTCTGAGGGCACGGTTCCTGAAACCGCAGCGCCGTTTCTCACTGCAAATGGAGGAATGGAGACGGAAACCGCAAGCCTGCAGCTGTTCAGCTGGAAGAGAAAGGACACTTTTCTCAGTTTTAAAGGCAAAGTGTGTCAAATGGAGGCTTTTACGTCCAAAGTCTAAGAGCTCTGCTTCCTTAACCACACTTAGGGGTCTATTCAGTCAGACATCCACATAGCTGTTGTTTTGGCTAGTCGGAGGTGGAACTGGGTTAGAGCTTTCAAATCCACAAGTGGCTCCTGGCATTATACCTAAAGCGGACATTGCCATTAACTGCACGGAGTTGCATTAAGGGAAATCCCACGCATCCCAGACGAGTTCCAACACTGGAATGTGAGAAGTAATCTACACCTCCATTAGCCTGATAGAAATCCTCTTTTCATTTAATGATTTTAAATTTGAGCGTCATAATTTCTATATATCCTACACTTTCTCGTTCTGAACTTCTAACGTGAGTGGGACGGGTGTGGCTTCGTGACAATGATCAAGAGTAGCTGCTCACTGATTTTGACAGCTCCAACACAGTTCACCTCCGACACCGTCAAAACACTAGCTAGGTGGGTGTCGGCTATCGCAGGTTAAGCTTGATCTGATTGAATCTAGGCCAAAGTTACATAAATCTTTTTTTAGCCTGATAATAAATATTTCCATGTATTTGATGTTCTTACCCCACGTGTCAAGGGGAGACACTGGAGGAGTGTGGACATGGGAGGAGTGTGGACACGGGAGGAGTGTGGACACGGGAGGAGTGTGGACACGGGAGGAGTGTGGACACGGGAGGAGTGTGGACACGGGAGGAGTGTGGACACGGGAGGAGTGTGGACACGGGAGGAGTGTGGACACGGGAGGAGTGTGGACACGGGAGGAGTGTGGACACGGGAGGAGTGTGGACACGGGAGGAGTGTGGACACGGGAGGAGTGTGGACACGGGAGGAGTGTGGACACGGGAGGAGTGTGGACACGGGAGGAGTGTGGACACGGGAGGAGTGTGGACACTGGAGGAGTGTGGACACTGGAGGAGTGTGGACACTGGAGGAAATGGGGATATTGGATTTTAGAAAGGGATAATAGCCAGCATGTTATCCAATCTGTGTAGTATATTTGGCCATACATTGGAAAATATACAGCACTTATATTTGGGACCTCACGTCCTACCACAAATTGACATGTATCCAGGCCTCAGCGAGGTCATAGATAATACGATGCAGTCCATACAGTCTGGCGGTTTAGGATTCCATCTCTTCCTAATGATTGGCCTAATTCATGTGTATATTCTATGTTATTATCGTCCTCTCGTCTGGATGAACCGAATCTCATCCTCTATTTATTGACATGACTCTGCTTTCTCTTCCTGTCCTTCCCTCTCTTGGTTCCCGCGCATGCCCGGCGCATGTTAAAGACCAAGATGAAAGGGGTATATATGTTTGGTCATGCTCCATAACTGACAGAATAAAACAAACAGACTATCTACTCCTTGTTTAAACCATCCTTTTGCCAGACCTGTTTCAGCTGTGTGTGTGTGTGTGTGTGTGTGTGTGTGTGTGTGTGTGTGTGTGTGTGTGTGTGCGTGTGTGTGTGTGTGTGTGTGTGTGTGTGTGTGTGTGTGTGTGTGTGTGTGTGTGTGTGTGTGTGTGTGTGTGTGTGTGTGTGTGTGTGTGTGTGTGTGTGTGTGTGTGTGTTAGAGCTCTGCAAACAGTCCCAATCCTCCAACCCCCATCTTCTTGTGTGGGATTTGCCTTCTTTAAGGCTGGTTAGCAGGCTTCAATCAGACTAATCCAAATTCCCTATCCACCCAGCACATGGCAGACTATCAGATTCACTGTGATAACATCACATACAGTAGGATGGTTATACAGTGTTTTGAGTCTTCTGCAAACACGCGCTCCAGTTTGTACATACTTCAGCTGACTTCCTCAAGTGGTTAGTTTGGTCAGCACGGTGCCCAACATACCTGTAACTAAACACACACATCCTCAAATACCTCTGATGATGAGTTTAGGTGTGTGTGAGTGGTTTGGTTTTACTCTCCTTGTGTGTACCAGAAGTCCTCACAAGGAGAGTAAAAGTGGGGACATTTCGCCAATCCTCATAAGGAAAAAGGCTTTTTTAGGGTTAGGGTTACAATGAATGTAGGGGTTAGAATTAAGGATAGGGTCAGGGGTTAGGTTTAGGGTTAGCAGTTAGGATTAGGTTTAGTTTTAGTGTTAGGAGTTTGGGATTAGGGTTAAGGTTAAGGTTAGGTTAAGGGTTAGGGTTAGGTCCTGTGGGGAAAATAGATGTTTGGGTCCCCACAAGGATAGTAAAACAAATGTGTGTGTGTGTGTGTGTGTGTGTGTGAGTATGTGTGTTTGTTTGGCTTTTTTGTGGTTCATAGACCTACTTTGTAGAGACAAGTTGCCCGTCATTAATGAAAACATTCCATGGTTGCTATAGGGACTGTTTTGGTGGTGGGCTAGGATTCCACCATTCACTATCCGAAAAGATGAGTACTTTTCCTCTGCCACAAAGTAGACACGCTATCCTACAGTCCTGCAATACACTCCTGCAACATGTTCACATTTATGGTATACACACATTACATACATTACAATATTGTAATATGTTACAACACATTACAATAACGTGTTACAATAACGTGCCCAGCATACAACAATGATGCAGACTACTTACTTTTCAGGACCCAGTATTAAAAACTGAACAATACTTCACACCTTTAAAATCAGAATACACTTGCGTCACACACATCAATAAAATGCCCCAAAATTTGGAACAGAGACACACTCAAATGTTGAAACGCTAACGGATGCAGGTGAACATTTGCCAGTAAAGAAATATGAAATCTCATAAATTTTTTAAGAGAAAGCGAGGCCCCGCAGGCCCCTCCCTCTAATGGGGATGGAGGGTTTTTATTGGCGTGTTAAATGTGAGTGTCAGCCGAACAGTGGCGGCCCGTCCACAACAATACAAGGAAGAAACCTCTAGTGCATAATTGAATGACAACAGCTGATCAACAAGCGCCAGTCCATAGCTGGCTGCCTGGTTCCAAGCGTCAGCATCATTAGACGTGCATCAGTCACTCTCACTTCACTGAAGCCAGGACATCTCCTTATCGGAGAGCTTGTTGGGGCTCCTCATCGATCCATAATGGCAGACACATCGCCACCTGTTATGTTGGGACTGGAGCGACTGGGAACGGAATGAAGTAGGAAGTAAGTGGACATGGCAGTGTTCTGTGATGTTGGTCTCGCCAAGAGCACATTCTGTCCATGGCACACAGTGATTCATTTCCACCAGGGTTGTTTGATCCGCAGCCACAACAGCAACAACAGCCACAACAGCAACAACAGCCCAACAAGGCAAAGCAGGCAAGTCCCCAACACATCAAGTGGAACCCGATCTCTCCTGGCCCATCTCCAGGCTCATTAACCACTAACCAGGCAGCACATGCTGAAAGGCCCCAATTACTCGTCACCGATCCCTCTGCCCTTCCACCACACTGCCACTTGACCAGGAGACAAGTGTTTGTCCCGTATTAAAAACCCTGAACGTTTACAGAAAGTGTTTTCCACCAAAGTGAAATCATCACCATCTCACTCTTTTTTAACAGGGGAGGACATGACAATAAAAATTCTGGCCGATCGCTGTTCTTTCATCTGGACTGGAACTCTCATTCTCTCCTGTTAATTTCTCCATGGTGTTCAGACTCAGGGTCAGACACAGCGGCTTGGTGCATGGTTGGTTAAGGTCTGGCTGGGAGGCAGTCGAAGACAGATTTATGTAGTTTATGGAGCAGCTTTAGTCATCACTACATACAATGGAGTTGTTCCATGACTGTGATTGGAAAAGAAGGAGTCAATGAATCATAATAGATCACGCCATGCTAATGAACACTAGGCAGAGGTAGCCTACTATTCTAGAATTTTCCAAGGTCCTCTTATCTAATCTGACTAGATAGGCCTCCACTTTAATGCATAATGTATATTAGCTATGTATACAGATACATAGTTTTAGTACAAAACAGTATCACACACCCACATTGGTGGAAACAAGAGCTGGCATGACAAGCCATCTCGTTCACAACAAGAACCCACACACCGCATCGACACTACACCATCCCATAATGCTTTGTTATCCTCGTCTTATCCAAGCGTATTGTTGCCATGGGGACGTCTATATACCAGCCGGGCCTTTGCGTAAAGTGCGGTGAGTGTGCAGTCTGAGGGCATAGAGCAGAGGGGAGAGAGCCATGTACACTCTTAGAAAAAAGAGATCCAAAAGGGGTTCTGCGGCTGTCCCCATAGAATAACCCTTTTTGGTGCCAGGTAGAACTCTTTTGGGTTGCATGTAGAACCCTTCTGTGTAAAACACAAAAGGGTTCTACCTGGAACCAAAAAGAGTTCTTTAGGTTCTTTCTTCTATGGGGACAGCCGAAGAACCCTTTTTGGTTCTTGATAGCACCTTTACTTGTAAGAGTGTAGGACAGGACAGGATATGATACACAGACAGATGCAGTCAGGGATCTTCATGAGGTGACGACCTCGTGAAGCTGCTTGAGAGAATGCCAAGAGTGTGCAAAGCTGTCATCAATGCAAAGGGTGGCTACTTTGAAGAATCTAAAATCTAAAATATATTTTGAATTGTTTAACACTTTTTTGATTACTGCATGATTCCATCGGTGGTCTTCACTATTAGTCTACAATGTAGAAAATAGAAAAAATAAAGAAAAACCCTTGAATGAGCAGGTGTCCAAACTTTTGTCTGGTACTGTATATAATTATTTTTTTAAATGCAGGATGCAATATCATACGAAATGGATGACATAGTACACAATTGGATGACATAATACACAAGAAACAGGGACGGTTTGAGCTTGTGAGCACCACTTTCAAAACAACTGGCTGAAATGATCTAGACGTTCTGGAGAGTCAGGTACTGTAGACGGCTGGGACATGGACAAAGACGGCTTTGTTCCTCTGAGAAATGTGACACCTCGCCAAGCAGGAAGTTTGTTTTTCTGTTCCAGCTCTGAAATGAGGAATCAGAAGCCACAAATGAGAGTGGCGAAGACTGGAAAAGGGGAGAAGACGGGAGAGGAAGAGGCGAAGACTGGAAAAGGGGAGAAGACGGGAGAGGAAGTGGGGAAGACTGGAAAAGGGGAGAAGAAGGGAGAGGAAGAGGGGAAGACTGGAAAAGGGGAGAAGATGGAAGAGGAAGATGGAAGGGAAGAGAAAGGGGGAAGACAGGGAAGACAGGGGAGGAAGAGGGGAAGACTGGAAAAGGGGAGAAGGGGGAGAGGAAGAGGGGAAGACTGGAAAAGGGGAGAAGAAGGGAGAGGAAGAGGGGAAGACTGGAAAAGGGGAGAAGATGGAAGAGGAAGAGGGGAAGAGGGGGAAAGGGGAGAAGACAGGGGAGGAAGAGGGGAAGAGGGGGAAGAGGGGAGAAGAAGGGGAGGAAGAGGGGAAGAGGGGAAAAGGGGAGAAGGGGAGAAGACGGGAGAGGAAGAGGGGAAGAGGGGAAAAGGGGAGAAGACCGGAGAGGAAGAGGGGAAGAGGGGAAAAGGGGAGAAGGGGAGAAGAAGAGGGGGGGAGGAATAGGGGAAAAGGGGAGAAGGGGAGAAGACGGGAGAGGAAGAGGGGAAGAGGGGAAAAGGGGAGAAGGGGAGAAGACGGGAGAGGAAGAGGGGGAAGATGGGGGGAAAAGGGGAGGGGAAGGGGAGAAGAGGGGAGGAAGAGGGGGGGAAGAGGGGAGGAAAGGGGGGGAGAAGGGGGAGAAGACGGGAGAGGAAGAGGGGAAAAGGGGAGAAGGGGAGAAGACGGGAGAGGAAGAGGGGAAAAGGGGAGAAGACGGGAGAGGAAGAGGGGAAGAGGGGAAAAGGGGAGAAGGGGAGAAGACGGGAGAGGAAGATGGGAAAAGGGGAGAAGACGGGAGAGGAAGATGGGAAAAGGGGAGAAGACGGGAGAGGAAGAGGGGAAGAGGGGAAAAGGGGAGAAGGGGAGAAGACGGGAGAGGAAGAGGGGAAAAGGGGAGAAGGGGAGAAGACGGGAGAGGAAGAGGGGAAAAGGGGAGAAGACGGGAGAGGAAGAGGGGAAGAGGGGAAAAGGGGAGAAGGGGGGAAGAGGGGAGAGGGGGAGGAAGAGGGGAAGAGGGGCAAAGGGGAGAAGACGAGGAAGAGGGGAGAGGGGAAAAGGGGAGAAGGGGGGAAAAGGGGGAGAAGGGGAGAAGACGGGAGAGGAAGAGGGAAGGCGTGGAGAGGAAGAGGGGAAAGGGGGAGAAGACGGGAGAGGAAGAGGGGAAGAGGGAAAAGGGGAAAAGGGGAGAAGACGGGGGAGGAAGAGGGGAAGAGGGGAAGAGGGGGAAAAAGGGGAGAAGGGGAGAAGGGAGTGGAAGAGGGGAAGAGGAAGAGGGGAAAAGGGAGAGGGGGAGAAGGAAGAGGGAAAGAGGGAAGAGGGGACGGGAGAGGGAGGGGAAGAGGGGAGAAGACGGGAGAGGAAGAGGGGAAGAGGGGAAAAGGGGAGAAGGGGAGAAGACGGGAGAGGAAGAGGGGAAGAGGGGAAAAGGGGAGAAGGGGAGAAGACGGGAAGAGGGAAGAGGGGAAGAGGGGAAAAGGGGAGAAGGGGAGAAGACGGGGAGAGGAAGAGAAGAGGGGAAGAGGGAGAAGACGGGGAGGAAGAGGGGAAGAGGGGAAAAGGGGAAGGGGAGAAGACGGGGGAGGAAGAGGGGAAGAAGGGGAAAAGGGGAGAAGGGGAGAAGGGGGGAGAGGAAGGGGAAAAGGGAGGGGAAGAGGGGAAAAGGGGAGAAGACGGGGAGGAAGAGGGAAAAGGGAGAAGACGGGAGAGGAAGAGGGGAAGAGGGGAAAAGGGGAGAAGATGGGAGAGGAAGAGGGGGAAGAGGGAAAAGGGGAGAAGATGGGAGAGGAAGAGGGGAAGAGGGGGCGGGAAGCAAAAGGGGAGAAGACAGAGAGGAAGTCCTTCACAGGGGAGAAGGGGAGAGACGGGGTGGATGGGGAAGATGGGGGATGGATGGGGAGGGATGGATGAATGGAGGGGAAGATGGAGAAGACGGGAGAGGAAGAGGGGAAAAGGGGAGAAGACAGAGGAAGGGGAAGAGGGTACATAAGACCTGTAAGGTAGGGGAAAAGGGGAGAAGACGGGAGAGGAAGAGTAGGCATAATGGGAGGGGTTATGTACTGTAGAGTAGGAAGAGGGGAAGAGGGGAGAGGTGCTGGGCTGGCACCATCCTGTCTCAGGAATGTCCTTCACACTGACATGGAGAGATGGGTGGATGGATGGATGGATGGATGGATGGATGGATGGATGGCTGGATGGATGGATGGGTGGATGGGCGTTCATGATACCACACACACGGCACTGTACATAAGACCTGTAATGTACCTTCTGCTGCATTTGCTGTACAGTAGGCATAATGTGATTGGTTATGTACTGTACAGTAGGCATAATGTGATTGGTTATGTATTGTACAGTATGCATAATGTGATTGGTTATGTACTGTACAGTAGGCATAATGTGATTGGTTATGTATTGTACAGTATGCATAATGTGATTGGTTATGTACTGTACAGTAGGCATAATGTGATTGGTTATGTACTGTACAGTAGGCATAATGAGATTGGTTATGTATTGTACAGTAGGCATAATGTGATTGGTTATGTACTGTACAGTAG
The DNA here is from genome assembly GCF_036934945.1 of Oncorhynchus masou masou. NCBI lineage: Eukaryota > Metazoa > Chordata > Actinopteri > Salmoniformes > Salmonidae > Oncorhynchus > Oncorhynchus masou. Next base: position 62,729,147 of record NC_088229.1, on the reverse strand, counting down.
GCATAACGTCATTGGTTATGTACTGTACAGTAGGCATAACATCATTGGTTATGTACTGTATAGTAGACATAATGTGATTGGTTATGTATTGTAGAGAAAGCATAATGTGATTAGTTATGTATTGTACAGTAGGCATAATGTGATTGGCTATGTATTGTACAGTATGCATAATGTGATTGGTTATGTACTGTACATTAGGCATAATGGATTGGTTATGCATTGTACAGTATGCATAATGTGATTAGTTATGTACTGTACAGTAGGCATAATGTGAGTGCTTATGTACTGCATGTAGGCATAATGTACATTGATTATGTATTGTACACAGAATGCATGGCTGTGAAAGGTTGTGTTTGTAGAGAATGCATAATGTGATAAAGGTCATAAAGAAAACAAACAGTATTACATTCATTGTCACAGATGGAGACAAGCAGAAGCCTATGTTTGCAAGTGCAGACTGAAAGTCAGGACTGAGCACTCCTTTCTCCCTGTTCATGTACTGGATGTTTATTTTGCCTGCTCTAAATGGTCTGATCTTCCCAGTAGATGTACATACATCTGATGCAAGGGATCCTTCAACTCCTGTTCCTATAACTGCTGACTGCCTGCTTGGAGTCTGCCTGCTTGCCTGAAGAATGAGTGTGGAAGGATTTCAACATCCCCTCCCCTACACCTCATCTCATCTCATCCCCACGCCTCATCTCATCCCCCCCCTACACCTCGTCTCATCTCATCCCCACGCCTCATCTGATCCCCACCCCTACACCTCATCTCATCTCATCCCCACGCCTCATCTCATCCCCATGCCCCATCCCCTCACACCTGCCCCTATCCCATCTCATCCCCACGCCTCATCTGATCCCCACCCCTACACCTCATCTCCTCCCGCCCCTACACCTCATCTCATCCCCACGCCTTATCTGATCCTCCTGCCCCTACACCTCATCTCATCTCATCCCCATGCCCCATCTACCCCTACACCTCATCTCACCCCATCCCCACGCCCCCTCATCTCATCCCCACCCCTATGCCCCATCTCCTCCCGCCCCTACACCTCATCTCATCCCCACCCCTATGCCTCATCTCCTCCCGCCCCTAAACCTCATCTCATCCCCACCCCTATGCCCCATCTCCTCCCGCCCCTACACCTCATCTCATCTCTGCCCCTATACCTCATCTCACCTCATCTTTTCTGCCCCCCCTCCTGCCCCTCACCTCACTCCCTCCCTCCCTCCTTCTCTCTCTCTCTCTGAAGAGGTTGAATGTCCCGGATGTGCTGGTCCCCAGGCACCTGTCAGTGTTCACCCAGAGGGAGCGGAGTCCTGAGCCCAGAGTGCTCTAACTGATACCAGGTGACCTACAGGACCACAGGAGCACAGGACCAGCCCACCTGTGTCCTTCTGGGGCTCGCATTACACACAAAACCACATCCCTTTTGTGCTCGGCCGGCCCGCCTTTTATCTCTCTGCATGTACAAACACACACATAAGACCTGGGGTGCGCAGCCGTTCCACTCTCTTTATGAGTGCCGCACAAAAGAACATTGCTCAATTTATGACAATAGGATAGGATTGAGCCAAGCAAGTTGTGAGCATACCAACCCTTTTCCTGTTAGCATTCACAAGAGACACAGTCCTTCTAATCTAACTGGCTAACTGTTGTAGTGCACACATCTGAGCTGACAGAAGTCTCCCGTCCCTCTGTCTCCTTACAGGAGCTGATATGGCGGGCTTGTTTTAAATTTCAAGTGTTAATGTCACATGCACAAGTACAGTGAAATGCCTTTCTTGCAAGCTCTAACCCCAACAATGCAGTAATCAAAAACAAACAAATACTAAAAATAACAAGGTAGAAACAAAAACACACGAGATATAAAAATAAGAAGAACACGAGAAAGTAAGTAGGCATACTATGTACAGGGTCAGTTCCAGGGTCAGTTCCAGTACCATATTCACAATGTGCAGTGACACTGGCGTGGTAGGGTTCAATACTGTAGGTATAAGGGTAAGGTGACTCGGCATCAGGACAGAGAATAAACAGTGTAGCAGCAGGGTGTATGATGATTGTGTGTGTGTGTGTGTGTGTGTGTGTGTGTGTGTGTGTGTGTGTGTGTGTGTGTGTGTGTGTGTGTGTGTGTGTGTGTGTGTGTGTGTGTGTGTGTGTGTGTGTGTGTGTGTGTGTGTGTGTGTGTCTGAGTCAGTATGAAGGCATGTGCATATTATATGGGTGTGAGCGAATTAATTAATGTTTGTATCTATGTAGTAGGATAGATGGAGTGTTGCAATCAGAATCCATCCAACTCTACTTTGATGCTTAAAAGTGGTGGCTCATATATAGGCTACACCAAAACATGTTTTTATTTTTTACCCCTTTTCTCCCCAATTTCATGGTTCCCAATTGGTAGTTACAGTCTTGTCCCCTCGCTGCAACTCCCCTATGGACTCGGGAGATGCGAAGGTCGAGAGCCGTGCGTCCTTCAAAACACGACCTTGCCAAGCCACACTGCTTCTTGACACACTGCTCGCTTTGTTACACTCGTCGAAATGATCGGACCAAGGTGCAGCGTGGTAGGCGTAAATTTTGTCTTTATTAAAAATGAACACCTAAAAACAACAAAAGGAAAACGAACATAACGTTCGGTAGGCTACACAGAGCTGTACAAAAACAACATCCCACAAAACTAAGGTGGCAAAACAGGCTGCCTAAGTATGATTCCCAATCAGAGACAACGATAGACAGCTGTCCCTGATTGAGAACCATACCCGTCCAAAACATAGAAATAAAGAACATAGAGTTTCCCACCCGAGTCACACCCTGACCAACCAAACATAGAGAATAAAAAGATCTCTATGGTCAGGGCGTGACAAGCTTAACCCAGAATCCAGTTGCACCAAAATGTCGGAGGAAACACCGTCCAGCTGGCGATCGAAGTCAGCTTACAGGAGCCCGGTCCGCCACAAGGAGTCGCTAGAGTGTGATGGGACAAGGAAATCCTCGCCGGCCAACCCCTCCCTTAACCCAGACGACGCTGGGCCAATTGTGCAACGCCTCATGGGTCTCCTGGTCGCGGCTGTGATACAGCCTGGGATCGAACCCGAGTCTGTAGTGAAGCAGTGCCTTAGACCGCTGCGCCACTCGGGAGGCCACACACACTAAAACATTTAGTCCCATTCATACTGTATATAAAGTGCTGGTTCCTGTTTACACGAGAAACACTACATCAGGCCTGATCACCGCTGTGAGAACCCTCTTATTCTGTGTTCGTCCACCCATGGCTGCAGGGCTGGCAGTGAGGCTTAAAGTATGTACATATGACTCCTCCGCTTCACTGCACTGTGTTTTTAGAGCAAAGCCAAAGCTGGGTGTATGAAGGTGATGTATAGATATGGTCCTAGGTGTGTTTGTACGTGTGGGTATGGCTACGTGGTGTGTGTGTGTGTGTGTGTGTGTGTGTGTGTGTGTGTGTGTGTGTGTGTGTGTGTGTGTGAGAGAGAGAGAGAGAGAGAGAGAGAGAGAGAGGAGAGAGAGAGAGAGGAGAGAGGGAGAGAGAGAGAGAGAGAGAAAGAGAGAGAGAGGGGGGAGAGAGAGAGAGAGAGAGAGAGAGAGAGAGAGAGAGAGAGAGGGGAGAGAGAGAGAGAGAGAGAGAGAGAGAGAGAGAGAGAGAGAGAGAGAGAGAGAGAGAGAGAGAGAGAGAGAGAGAGAGAGAGAGAGGGAGGTATCCCTGAGGTGACGTGCTTTCTGATGAGTGTGTGTTGGGATTATGTGTGAATCAGTTGAGATTGTTTAGGAGGGAAAAGAGAAGAGCAGTGATAGTTAACTACTGCTTTTTCCCTACTTTTCTTAATAACCTCTGGAATCTCCCCATCCCGGATCCGGGATCGTGACTAAAGCCTCAGGCTCATTAGCATAACGCAACGTTAACGATTTCTGAAAATCGCAAATAAAATGAAAATAATGCGCCTGCTCTCAAGCTTAGCCTTTTCTTAACAACACTGTCATCTCAGATTTTAAAAATATGCTTTTGAACCATAGCAATTGACTAATTTGTGTAAGAGTATGCTAAGCTAGCTTAGCATTTTGAGTAGCATTTAGCACGCAACATTTTCACAAAAACCAGATAACCAAATAAATAAAATCATTTACCTTTGAAGAGACTCTCAGTTACATACCAAATGCGCAGTTTTTCCTGAAAGCGTCTGTGTGTAGGAGAAATCGCTCCGTTTTGTACATCACATTTGGCTACCGAAACGAACCGAAAATTCAGTCACCTACAACGTCAAACTTTTTCCGAATTAACTCCATACTATCGACCGAAACATGGCAAACGTTGTTTGGAATCAATCCTCAAGGTGTTTTTTCACATATCTCTTCATTGATATATCGTTCGTGGAAGCCTGTATTCTTCTCTAAATTCCATGGAAAAATACTTGCAGCTGACTTTTGAGCACCAATTTCGGCGCAGGACACCGGGCGGACACCTGGTAAATGTGGTCTCTTATGGTCAATCTTCCAATGATATGCCTACAAATACGTCACAATGCTGCAGACACCTTGGGGAAACGACAGAAAGGGCAGACTTACTCCTCTCGCATTCACAGCCATATAAGGAGACAATGGAAAACAGAGCCTCAAAAATCCTGCTCATTTCCTGGATGCCGTCTCATCTTGGTTTTGCCTGAGGCTCACGTTCTAGGGCACGCTAAGAAAATATCTTTGCAGTTCTGGACACGTCAGAGTGTTTTCTTTCCAAAGCTATCAATTATATGCATAGTCGAGCATCTTTTTGTGACAAAATATCTTGTTTAAAACGGGAACGTTTTTCATCCAAAAATGAAATTGCGCCCCTAGAGTTTCAACAGGTTAACCATCTTTTCTCTGTCCTCATGTATCTTTATAAAATGCAAGCACACTTCTGACTGCTCTGGTTTTCTAAGTCAAAAGGACAGGGTTGCTTCATGATGTTTCCATGATTTCTATCACCTACATTGGCTTGCGAAAGTATTCACCCACCTTGGCATTTTTCCTATTTTGTTGCATTTCAACCTGGAATTTGTATCACTTGATTATTGTAGAGTTTGTATCACTTGATTTACTCAACATGCCTACGACTTTAAATATGCAAAATATTTGTTATTGTGAAACAAACAAGAAATAAGACATAAAAACAGGAAACTTGAGCCTGCACCCCCCCCCCCCCACCCCCTGCAAGTCTCTTGGGGTATGCCTTTCTAAGCTTGACACATCTAGCCTCTGGGGTTTTTGACCATTCTTTAAGGCAAAACTGCTCCATCTAGTTGGATGGTTTCCGCTGGTGTACAGCAATCTTTAAGTCATACCACAGATTCTCAATTAGATTGAGGTCTGGGCTTTGACTAGGCCATTTCAAGACATTTAAAATGTTTCCCCTTAAACCACTCGAGTGTTGCTTTAGCAGTATGCTTAGGGTCATTGTCCTGCTGGAAGGTGAACCTCCGTCCCAGTCTCAAATCTCTGGAAGACTGAAACAGGTTTACCTCAAGAATTTCCCTGTATTTAGTGCCATCCATCATTCCTTCAATTCAGACCAGTTTCCCAGACCCTGCCGAAGAAAAACATCCCCACAACATGATGCTGCCACCACCATGGTGGTGTTCTTAGGGTGATGAGAGGTGATTTGCACCAGACATAGCGTTTTCCTTGATGGCCAAAAAGCTCAATTTTAGTCTCGTCTGACCAGAGTACCTTCTCCATATGTTTGAGGAGTCTCCCACATGCCTTTCGGCGAATTATTTTTTCTGGCCACTCTTCCATAAAGCCCATCTCTGTGGAGTGTACGGCTTAAAGTGGTCCTATGGACAGATACTCCAAACTCCGCTGTGGAGCTTTTCAGCTCCTTCAAGGTTATCTTTGGTCTCTTTTTTGCCTCTCTAATTAATGCCCTCCTTGCCTGGTCTGTGAGTTTTATTGGGTGGCCCTCTCTTGGCAGGTTTGTTGCAGTACCATATTCTTTCCATTTTTTAATAAAGGATTTAATGGTGCACCGTGGGATGTTCAAAGTTTCAGATATATTTTTATAACCCAACCCTGATCTGTACTTCTTCACAACTTTGTCCCTGACCTATTTAGAGAGCTCATTGGTCTTCATGGTGGTGCCCCTTGCTTAGTGGCGTTGCAGACTCTGTGGCCTTTCAGAACAGGTGTATATATAATGAGATCATGTGGCAGATCATGTGACACTAATTGTGTGACTTCTGAAGGTAATTGGTTGCACCAGATCTTATTTAGGGGCTTCATAGCAAATGGGGTGAATACATATGCATGCACCACTTGTTGTTGTGTTTTTTATTCTTTAGATTTTTTTGGGAAACAAGTAAACAATTTCATTTCACCAATTTGGACTATTTTGTGCAAGTGCACTACATGAAATCCAAATAAAAATCCATTTAATTTACAGGTTGTAATTCAACAAAATAGGAAAAACACAGAGGGGGGGTGACTACTTTTGCAAGCCACTGTATATTGGCATCATTTTCATTGCAATGGGGCTATGCAACTGGGATACGTGATCACTTCAATGTTTGACTGCTGTCTCCTCTCTGGTGCCTCTCACATTAGCCCAGGTCATTCTAGAAGGATACAATCTGATGACTCACACAGAGGGTTTGCAGTGATTATGATGTGATTACTCGCTCAGATATCATAGATGCAATGCCTGTTCAAACATGCAATAAGCCTACCCCAAATGCTCTTGGGAAATGTGGCTTCTGTATTCAGAAGGCTGTATAAACAATTTCTCTGTGTGTGTGTACTTTTGGACATCCTGAACTACAGTGAGATGTCTATTTGTATGATTTGAGGAAAGATGATTTGTAAGCCATAAAAGTCACCCCAGATTTGAGCTGTCATCTAAACGAGCACAAAATGATGACTGACGACCAAAGGACCTTAATAGGTATCATCATCACCAGCATGAACTCTATAGGCCCTACATAATCTGTCAATCACGAACAAACCGTGTGCGATTGCCATTGTTTATTGAATTTTGGTAATCTTCTTTCACATTGTAATCCTGGTTGACAGCTCTTTGCATTTCCCAACACTGTTTATTCAAGCGGAGCGATTTATCGTTCTGCAAAAACCTGTTTGTCTCCTCCGGCCCGCTGTAGCTCCTCCTGCTTCTACCAATGACTACTCTTCAGCAATCGCACTCCTGGGTTGAATGCCCGAGCCAAATGATGTCATCTGATTATAAAAGGAGAAATTTGTGGTTGTTTTCTTTTCCTGTACCGGTAGTAGTTTCTTTTATTGTTTTTAGTCTGAAGAGCCCACTTGGAGCCAAAACGTCTCGTCTGGCCCTTATCGATGACATCATAGTTTAAGTGTTTATTGGTTGATAAGTGCAGCTGTGTGGGAGGGCAAAGGCGAGCAGTTGGAGTCAGGACCAAGTTAAACTAGGTGGTGTAGCTGTCCTAATAATTGGCTACACTTTTCCATTATTATTTTGAACAGAAATCTGTCCAAAGTGATCCGGAAGACTCCCTGTGGAGAATGTAGGTGAATGAAAGCAGCTGAGAAGTAGGTTTATGGACCACACACACACATGCACATGCACACGCACACGCGCACACACACACACACACACACACACACACACCAAAATCTGGGGCCTAACTGGTGCAAAGTACACTGTGTATTCATCCACCTTTAATACATGGGGAGAAATCTGGTTAGTTTGAGTGGATTATTCCCCACCAGAGTTCCTTGTTAAAACAGGCCTGGGAAGGAGCAACAGGGGGAATAACATTGAGGTTGGGCATTTGGCAGCACTACCACAGACACTACACTGAAATACTACCACATGTGCCATTTGTCCACCATGACGCCACTGTAACGTGAAGACAACAATCATGCCTTCCGCAATCAAGGCTGTTGTCTGGTGACAATATCAAACCTAGATAGACAAAGACCTATATCTAAACCAGATAGCCTGATGTGTGCTCAAGAGGTTGCTTCATGAACAACAAATAATCCCAGATAAGGATCCGTCGGTGATGTAGTCTACCTCGCTACAGTGCCAGAGGGCATGAGTCAGGGTGTTGAGTGAGACAGTGAAGAATGAGCTCAGGTCAAGTTAGACAGACAGATGAACCTGATGAGGAGAGAGAGAGAGAGAGAGAGACATATGAAGGAACCTCTGTCTGTTACGTAGTTACCTAACAGGCTGTGACAGGTCAGCCTCAACAGGCTACGTGAGTCACTCACAACTCAAACGGCAGGTAGAACCTGTTGTAGCTGCTGTGGGGATAGGGTATGGTTGTACTCTGTTATACAGTAAAGTACACTAACCTTTAATTCAATGGGGAAAGATACTAGGAGCTTTGATAAATGGACCAATAATGGGTACACACAACATTAACACACTACTACAACATAAACACACACACACCCTTAGGCTATGCGTAATCCCCTGGACTGTGGCTATAAGCCCTGCTGACTCCAGGTGCAAGTCATGAGCTGGAAGTTGGGGAGATGGAGGAGGATGAGATGGAGGACGAGGTGGTGGAGGAAGATTAGGATGAGGAGGTGGTGGGGCAGGAGGAGGTGGTGGAGAAGGAGGAGGTGAAGGAAGAAGAGGAGGAGCTGAAGGAGGAAGAGGAGGAGGTGGTGGTAGGTAGGCAGGCTGTAGCAGCCACCTTGCCATGCCCAAACTTAGTGAGAAGCAGCCTGCGGTTCATAGACCTCCCTTATAATCTCCTCTCTCTCTTTCAGCAAAACAGACCTTTATTTAAGCAGGTTACTCTCGTTGAGCTAAACTATTTTTTTCAAGAGAGACCTGGATTGCTATATATTTCTATAGAGTAGTCTACTCTCAGGACTTAAACTACCCTGTGTAGAATGGCTCAGGTCCTCATCCAGGCATTTGCCCCAGCGACAGAAGGTATTTTAATTAATGAACTGTAAGTCCCTCTGGATAAGAGCATCTACTAAATCACTCAAATGTAAATGTAAAAATGTCCTAGACCTTCATACATGGCCCTCAGAGTCCTCCCATACGGCTGGATGAAAAATAGAGGATGGGAAACAGGGTTCGAGGAGATTTGAGGACGGCCCCATCACTCTTCCCCACAGCTGGACGACCCCTGAGTCTGCCTTTGGTGAAAGGTCATCCTCCTTGGGTCACCTGTTACATTAGCACTCCGCCTGGCCCACACACAGTGGGTCTCGGTGATCCCTGACCCCCCAGAATATACCTCTGACCCTTATCCATGCTGAATCATTAACCTGACACATCTTTGTTTACAAGAGCTAAGAGAAATAGTTGTCTTTCCTGTTCAGGAGGCGAAAATTAGACATTTACTGGTTGCTCCTTGTAATTACTTGGAAAATGCTTTTGTGTCTTGCTTTTTTGGGCAATTCCCCAGAAGAATTGATAGGGTGTAAAAATAGAAACACTCTTTCCTCACTCATTCGTATTTGTGTGTAGTCATATTTTCAACACGATTAACATTTTGTGAAAGGAAAGGTGTAATCCCATTGTCAAGTTGGACCCACTCCCACATGCATCCATTCATGACATTGGTGGAACTGGTCCAAAAAGCCCACATTCTGTTTTTATAAATGATAAGGAGTCTTCACAGTAGGCCTAAACATACTTATGTTTAATTGAGAAAAAATAGAGGGAGGATATAGAAAAATAAATAAAGAACTAGCATTGTATCCCATTCCAGTTCTGCATTGTTGTCTCTAGTACTGGCATATTTTATAATTACGTGTCTGGCGTAAGACACGGCAGGGCTATCCATTTAATCTGCCTATGTAAAGATAATACAATCCTGATTACATTGGGACCAGGAGGGAGAAGAAGGACACAACAGAGAACTGGTTGTCTGCTTGAAAGGAGAGGATCTAAGATACTCTTGTTTTTAATATTATTATGATTGAACTTTTCTCTTTATCTCCCATTTCTAATAAGCAGCTCGGAGCTCGAGTTACAAGCCGGAGAGACGGTCCAGGGAGATTTGGGGTCCTGCCGATAACGATCGGGGAATGCATCAGCATTCCAGGATGCATTTCAAACCATTCCTATTGGATGGATAAAGCCTCTCTTAAAAAAAAAAGGAATTATAGAAAAATCCCTGTCTTAATTTCTTCATGATTTCAATCAGGGCCTCTGCGACAGAGGAAAGAAGAGAAGGAAAAAATCAGAAAACACGAATACATAAGTAAGGTTTACACTGTTAGTCTATACTTGTCGTTTACGAAGGATGTGACAAATCAAATTTGATTTGAGGCCCTTCCCGCCTCTGTGACTGTTAGAACCCATGATGCGCTTGTCTGTTGTGTTTGTCTGACGTTCTGTGTTTTTTCTCTTTTGTTTCGTTCCAGAAAGTTGCGCATCATTCCCCTTCCACATTGGCTTGAGGGGAAAAACACCTCGGAGCATGCAAGCAGAACGGATGGGTTTATTGGTTTTAACCAGGAGTCAATCACACCGAGTAACATGAGCCCAGACAAGGCGCGGAGGCTCGATTGCGAGGACACTAAACGCTGGAAAATGTAGGGAGGGGAAACACCATCTCCCTACTTCCAAACGTCTGATAATCCAGCACATGCTGCTTACTAAAGGGATACTTAGGCTTTTAAGCTTCTTTGTCATTCCCATCCGAGCTTACAGAGTTGGGCCAGGAACATCAAGTCATGTTCATTTTAGTCTGCTGATCCTGAACAAACCATTGTGGGGATGGGAGAACGGCAGTGCTGGGGACTAGTTGTCAGATTAGACAAGTGGAATAAGACACACTCTCAAAAAGAATGATGCGGCTCAACTACTCATTCGCAGTTTTAATTCTGGGCATAAAGATTGGACTCTGTTCTGTATGTGACCAATGTCAAGTCATAAACACATGACAAACCTGTCCGTAACAAACCAATCAAATGTTAAGTTTGACACTTCAGAAAATATTGTATGACTACCTTTGATCATCTTTTCAATGTGCACACCTTTCTCTCTGCATGAGCACATCACGGCACCATGGAAAAATCCCAACCATGCAAGCAGGTGCAGACAAATGAAGATCAGTGCCACACATTGTTTAATCGCGGTTGCCCTCTGACTGTTTGTCTTTCTGTTTCCAATGGGAAGCCACCCTGGATAATGAACCTAGCAAATAGTGATAAGCCTGGGCCAGAGATGATAACAACACCTAACCAATCATACACAGAGATTATCCCTACCCATGACCCCGCAGGCAAATGTGACCTCTATTTCCTTGGCACTGATAAGGTGGGAGAGCTGCGGGACTACTTCTCTCTCTTTCTCTTCCCTCCTCTCTCTCTCTCTCGCTCTCCCAGTCTCTCTTTCCGAGTGACAGTAAAGTGGAGTGGAGTCTAATGTATGACTGCATGGTGAGGGCACTGATACGGACACCAGTATCATGACAGGCAAACAAACTGTTTTAGCTATTTTTATCTAGCTTGTCGCTCACTGACTTCTAAACATAAGAGATGGCTATAATATAAATTATTATTATAATGATTATTCCTTGACTACGATAATACCCACTGTAGCAGTAGGCTACTTCAGCACAACGTTGTCTCAGGGCAGTTTGCATTATTCTGTAAGTAAATCAGTGACACTCCATTTAGTATGATATGTTGTGTTACGTTGCATTATGAATGGAATAGTGGTCGCACAAGGTCATACGAATTAGAGGACGTACACACTGAACCAAAATATAAATGCAACATACAACAATTTTAATGATTTTACTGAGTTACAGGAAATAAGGAAATCAGTCAATTGAAATAAATTCGTTAGGCCCTAATCTTATGTGTTTCATATGACTGGGAATACAGATATGCATATGTTGGTTACAAATACTGTCCCACTGCTCCTCAGTGGCTGTACGATCCAGAACAGGCTCACATTTTTTAATTTTTATCATTTTATTTTACCTTTATTTAACTAGGCAAGTCAGTTAAGAACAAATTCTTATTTTCAATGACGGCCTAGGAACAGTGGGTTAACTGCCTGTTCAGGGGCAGAATGACAGATTTGTACCTTGTCAGCTCGGGGATTTGAACTTTCAACCTTTCGGTTACCAGTCCAACGCTCTAACCACTGGGCTACCCTGCCGCCCCTACATGTCTGGTGAGTATCCAGGCCATGGAAGAACTGAGACATTTTCAGCTTCCAGGAATTGTGTACAGATCCTTGCGACATTGGGCTGTGCATTATCATGCTGAAACATGAGGTGATGGTGGCAGATGAATGGCGCATCTATGGGCCTCAGGATCTTGTCTCTGTATCTCTGTGCATTCAAATTGCCATCAATAAAATTAAATTTTGTTCGTTTTCCGTAGCTTATGCCTGCCCGTACCATAACCCCACCGCCACCATGCGGCACTCTGTTCACAACTTTGACATCAGCAAACAGCTCATCCACGCAACGCCATACATTCTGTCTGCCATCTGCCCGGAAGAGTTGAAACCGAGATTAATCCGTGAAGAGCACAGTGGCCATCGGAGGTGAGCATTTGCCCACTGAAGTCAGTTACGAAGCCGGACTGCAGTCAGGTCAAGGCTCTGGTGAGGATGACAAACACAAATGAGCTCCCTGAGATGGTTTCTTACAGTTTGTGCAGAAATTCTTTGGTTGTGCAAACCCAGATTTTCATCAGCTGTCTGGGTGGCTGGTCTCAGACAATCCCGCAGGTGAAGAAGCCGGATGTGGAGGTACTGGGCTGGCGTAGTTACCCAAATTCTCTAAAACAACGTTGGAGGCGGCTTATGGTAGAGAAATTAACATACAATTATATGGCAACAGATATTCCTGCAGGCAGCATGCCAATTGCACACTCCATCAAAACTAGAGACATCTGTGTCATTGTGTTGTGTAACAAAACTGCACATTTTAAAGTGCACTTTTATTGTCCTCAGCACAATGTGCACCTGTGTAATTGTTATGCTGTTTAATCAGCTTTTTGATTTGCCACACCTGTCAGGTGGAAAGATTATCTCGGCAGGAATGTAAACAAATTTGTGCACAAAATTCGAGACAAATAAAATAAGCTTTTTATGCATATGGGACATTTCTGGGAACTTTCATTTCAGCTCATGAAACACTAGACCAAAAATGTACATGTTCAAATCAAGTCAAATCAAATGTTTATTGTCACATGTGACATTTTTGTCACAGTTGTAGAAATGCAGTAAAATACTTACTTACAAGCCCTTATTAACCAACAATGCAGTTTTAAGAAAAATACCTAAAAAGATAAGAAATAAAAGTAACAAATAATTAAAGAGCAGCAGTAAACTAACAATAGCAAGGTTTTCAGTCATAAGAGATGGTAGCAGCAACATTATGTACAAAATATTTACAAAAAATACAAAAATATTTGGTTAAGAGCCCATGAAACGGCAGCCGTCCTCTCCGGCCCCACCTTTTTTAATGTCTTTTTTGCATTTATATTTTTGTTCAGTATAGTATCATAAGTCTTACCTGGTCACATAATAGCATACATATTGGGGTCATCAACTATATTCAGCGGCTGGGTGATATTTTACTGAGAGTATGGTCAGGGGGCCGGAACATAATTACAAATCATTTGCAGACTGCAAATTGACTGCAAGAATTCCAAACAAATGTAATATTTGACTGAAAGATTTCAAACCTTGCTAACATTTGTATACAATTCCATATTTATCTCTATTATGAGTAGGAATCCATTGGAACAGATTTCCAATATTAAAATCACATTTCTTTGGGGGGTGAAGTGGCAAATAAAAACCATCCATTGGCCACAAGTTGGGGAACCCTGATGTATAGTATTATAGTATGTAAGGTAAAATGACATAGCAGGTTAGTTAAAATGACATAGCAGGTTAGGTGAATTGACATGGCAGGTTAGGTAAAATGACATGGCAGGTTAGGTGAATTGACATGGCAGGTTAGGTAAATTGACATAGCAGGTTAGGTGAATTGACATGACAGGTTAGGTGAATTGACATGGCAGGTTAGGTGAATTGACGTAGCAGGTTAGGTGAATTGACGTAGCAGGTTAGGTGAATTGACATGGCAGGTTAGGTAAAATGACATAGCAGGTTAGGTGAATTGACATGGCAGGTTAGGTAAAATGACATAGCAGGTTAGGTGAATTGACGTAGCAGGTTAGGTAAAATGACATAGCAGGTTAGGTGAATTGACATAGCAGGTTAGGTAAAATGACATAGCAGGTTAGGTGAATTGACATGGCAGGTTAGTTAAAATGACATAGCAGGTTAGGTGAATTGACGTAGCAGGTTAGGTGAAATGACATAGCAGGTTAGGTGAATTGACATGGCAGGTTAGGTGAATTGACGTAGCAGGTTAGGTGAAATGACATGGCAGGTTAGGTGAATTGACATAGCAGGTTAGGTGAATTGACATGGCAGGTTAGGTGAATTGACATGGCAGGTTAGGTAAATTGACATAGCAGGTTAGGTGAATTGACATGACAGGTTAGGTGAATTGACATGGCAGGTTAGGTGAATTGACATAGCAGGTTAGGTGAATTGACATGGTAGGTTAGGTGAATTGACGTAGCAGGTTAGGTGAAATGACATGGCAGGTTAGGTGAATTGAAATGGCAGGTTAGGTGAATTGACATAGCAGGTTAGGTGAATTGACATAGCAGGTTAGGTGAATTGACATGGCAGGTTAGGTGAATTGACGTAGCAGGTTAGGTGAAATTGACAAGGCAGGTTAGGTAAAATGACATAGCAGGTTAGGTGAAATGACATAGCAGGTTAGGTAAAATGACATAGCAGGTTAGGTGAATTGACATGGCAGGTTAGGTGAATTGACATGCAGGTTAGGTGAAATGACATGGCAGGTTAGGTGAATTCACATGGCAGGTTAGGTGAATTGACATAGCAGGTTAGGTGAATTGACATGGCAGGTTAGGTGAATTGACATGGCAGGTTAGGTGAATTGACATAGCAGGTTAGGTGAATTGACATGGCAGGTTAGGTGAATTGACATAGCAGGTTAGGTGAATTGACATGGCAGGTTAGGTGAATTGACATGGCAGGTTAGGTGAATTGACATAGCAGGTTAGGTGAATTGACGTAGCAGGTTAGGTGAAATGACATGGCAGGTTAGGTGAATTGACATGGCAGGTTAGGTGAATTGACATAGCAGGTTAGGTGAATTGACATGGCAGGTTAGGTGAATTGACATAGCAGGTTAGGTGAATTGACATGGCAGGTTAGGTGAATTGACATGGCAGGTTAGGTGAATTGACATGGCAGGTTAGGTGAATTGACGTAGCAGGTTAGGTGAAATGACATGGCAGGTTAGGTGAATTGACATAGCAGGTTAGGTGAATTGACATGGCAGGTTAGGTGAATGTGGCAGGTTAGGTGAAATGACATGGCAGGTTAGGTGAATTGACATGGCAGGTTAGGTGAATTGACATGGCATAGCAGGTTAGGTGAATTGACATGGCAGGTTAGGTGAATTGACATGGCAGGTTAGGTGAATTGACATGGCAGGTTAGGTGAATTTAGGTTAGGTGAATTGACATGGCAGGTTAGGTAAATTGAATTGACATAGCAGGTTAGGTGAATTGACATGGCAGGTTAGGTGAATTGACATGGCAGGTTAGGTGAATTGACATGGCAGGTTAGGTGAATTGACATAGCAGGTTAGGTGAATTGACATGGCAGGTTAGGTGAATTGACATGGCAGGTTAGGTGAATTGACATAGCAGGTTAGGTGAATTGACAAGGTTAGGTGACATGGCAGGTTAGGTGAATTGACATGGCAGGTTAGGTGAATTGACATGGCAGGTTAGGTGAAATTGACATGGCAGGTTAGGTGAATTGACATAGCAGGTTAGGTGAATTGACATGGCAGGTTAGGTGAATTGACATGGCAGGTTAGGTGAAAGGAAGGTTAGGTTAGGTTAGGTGAATTGAGCAGGTTAGGTGAATTGACATGGCAGGTTAGGTGAAGCAGGTTAGGTGAATTGAGCAGGTTAGGTGAATTGACATAGCAGGTTAGGTAAATTGACATAGCAGGTTAGGTGAATTGACATAGCAGGTTAGGTGAATTGACATAGCAGGTTAGGTGAATTGACAGGTAGCATGGCAGGTTAGGTGGTGAATTGACATGGCAGGTTAGGTGAATTGACATGGCAGGTTAGGTGAATTGACATAGCAGGTTAGGTGAATTGACATGGCAGGTTAGGTGAATGACATGGAAGGTTAGGTGACATGACATATTGCAGGTTAGGTGAATTGACATAGCAGGTTAGGTGAATTGACATGGCAGGTTAGGTGAATTGACATAGCAGGTTAGGTGAAATTGACATGACAGGTTAGGTGAAATGACATGGCAGGTTAGGTAAAATGACATAGCAGGTTAGGTGAATTGACATGGCAGGTTAGGTGAATTGACATGGCAGGTTAGGTGTTAGCAGGTTAGGTGAATTGACATGGCAGGTTAGGTGAATTGACATAGCAGGTTAGGTGAATTGACATGGCAGGTTAGGTGAATTGACATGGCAGGTTAGGTGAATTGACATAGCAGGTTAGGTGAATTGACATGGCAGGTTAGGTAAAATGACATGGCAGGTTTGGTGAATTGACATGGCAGGTGAGGTGAATTGACATGGCAGGTTAGGTGAATTGACATAGCAGGTTAGGTATATTGACATGGCAGGTTAGGTGAATTGACATAGCAGGTTAGGTGAATTGACATGGCAGGTTAGGTGAATTGACATTGCAGGTTAGGTGAATTGACATGGCAGGTTAGGTGAATTGACATGGCAGGTTAGGTGAATTCACATGGCAGGTTAGGTAAATTGACATAGCAGGTTAGGTGAATTGACATGGCAGGTTAGGTGAATTCACATGGCAGGTTAGGTAAATTGACATAGCAGGTTAGGTGAATTGACATGTAGGGTAGGTGAATTGACATGGCAGGTTAGGTGAATTGACATGGCAGGTTTGGTGAATTGACGTAGCAGGTTAGGTGAAATGACATGGCAGGTTAGGTGAATTGACATGGCAGGTTAGGTGAATTGACATAGCAGGTTAGGTGAATTGACATGGCAGGTTAGGTGAATTGACATAGCAGGTTAGGTGAATTGACGTAGCAGGTTAGGTGAAATTGACGTAGCAGGTTAGGTGAAATTGACAAGGCAGGTTAGGTGAATTGACATAGCAGGTTAGGTGAATTGACATAGCAGGTTAGGTGAATTGACATAGCAGGTTAGGTGAAATGACATGGCAGGTTAGGTGAAATGACATGGAAGGTTAGGTGAAATGACATAGCAGGTTAGGTGAATTGACATAGCAGGTTAGGTGAATTGACATGGCAGGTTAGGTGAATTCACATGGCAGGTGAGGTAAATTGACATAGCAGGTTATTTGAAATGACATAGCAGGTTAGGTGAATTGACATGGCAGGTTAGGTGAATTGACATAGCATGTTAGGTGAATTGACATAGCAGGTTAGGTGAATTGACATGGCAGGTTAGGTGAATTGACGTAGCAGGTTAGGTGAAATGACATGGCAGGTTAGGTGAAATGACATGGAAGGTTAGGTGAAATGACATAGCAGGTTAGGTGAATTGACATAGCAGGTTAGGTGAATTGACATGGCAGGTTAGGTGAATTCACATGGCAGGTGAGGTAAATTGACATAGCAGGTTACTTGAAATGACATAGCAGGTTAGGTGAATTCACATGGCAGGTTAGGTGAATTGACATGGCAGGTTAGGTGAATTGACATAGCAGGTTAGGTGAATTGACATGGCAGGTTAGGTGAATTGACGTAGCAGGTTAGGTGAAATGACATGGCAGGTTAGGTGAATTGACATAGCAGGTTAGGTGAATTGACGTGGCAGGTTAGGTGAATTGACATGACAGGTTAGGTGAATTGACATGGCAGGTTAGGTGAATTGACATGGCAGGTTAGGTGAATTGACATAGCAGGTTCGGTGAATTGACATGGCAGGTTAGGTGAATTGACGTAGCAGGTTAGGTGAAATGACATGGCAGGTTAGGTGAATTGACATGGCAGGTTAGGTGAATTGACATAGCAGGTTATGTGAATTGACATGGCAGGTTAGGTGAATTGACATGGCAGGTTAGGTGAAATGACATAGCAGGTTAGGTGAATTGACATAGCAGGTTAGGTGAATTGACATAGCAGGTTAGGTGAAATGACATGGCAGGTTAGGTGAAATGACATGGAAGATGAGGTGAAATGACATAGCAGGTTAGGTGAATTGACATAGCAGGTTAGGTGAATTGACATGGCAGGTTAGGTGAATTCACATGGCAGGTTAGATGAATTGACATAGCAGGTTATGTGAATTGACATGGCAGGTTAGGTGAATTGACATGGCAGGTTAGGTGAAATGACATAGCAGGTTAGGTGAATTGACATAGCAGGTTAGGTGAATTGACATAGCAGGTTAGGTGAAATGACATGGCAGGTTAGGTGAAATGACATGGAAGATGAGGTGAAATGACATAGCAGGTTAGGTGAATTGACATAGCAGGTTAGGTGAATTGACATGGCAGGTTAGGTGAATTCACATGGCAGGTTAGGTAAATTGACATAGCAGGTTACGTGAAATGACATTGCAGGTTGGTTAGGTGAATTGACATGGCATGTTAGGTGAATTGACATAGCATGTTAGGTGAATTGACATAGCAGGTCAGGTGAATTTTATAGCAGGTTAGGTGAATTTATATAGCAGGTTAGGGGAATTTATATAGCAGGTTAGGTGAAATGGGTGAAGTTTAGAATAAGTGTTAAGGCAAGGGTGACCTAAAATGCTACAGTTGTCCCGCGATGCAACACACAACCTTTGGATTGCTATACAGTCGCAGATTGCTCCCACGCATATTCCCTGACCGACCTCCCTATTTTAATCTCTGTCTAAAGTAACTAGACCATTAGTAGGTATCATACGTCTTGGAGGTGCTCAGGAATACGTAAAGTAGGTTTCGTATAGCTCTGAAACCAGGCTATTCAGCAGGACTTATCTGACACTCGATCCTCAGTCCCTCACCATTGAATGTTGTCAACACATATCACGGGACCAGCTTGCGTAACCAAGGGAGACAGAGCTTAAAACTCCGCAGACATCTGAATCCTCCTCATCTTCAGCCTTCACCAGCTATTTTAACCGTAAAAGGTCAAGCCACTAAACACTGTGCGTTGAGTCATCGTAAAATGGAAAGTTCTAGTTTCCTTTTTCTTCTTCCCTAAATGAAGAACAAACTGAAGAAAATAACGGAAGAAATAAAGAGGGCATTTGTCATCATTTCCCCCTGCCGGCGACACTGGACAGAATGAGAAAGTCTGGCGGTAGCTCTGGACGTGCTGGTGCATCTTAAACACGGCTGTGGTGTCGCTGTAGCCCACTCTTGTGCACTGGTCTGGGGATAGATCAAGTGAGGTTGTGCCCTGTGGAGGTAATGGATGGGGGCCAGGAGGCAGGATATCTGGCCAGTGTAGAGGAACCTGAGTGTGGACTGACTGGGCTCTTCCCTGAGCTATTCGTTACCAAGAGACAGCTACACACCCTGCTAAATGAGGCCTGACCACCAGTCTGAGGTGAATGTGTGTGTGTTTGTGTGTGTGAGTGTGTGTGTATGTGTGTGTGTGTGTGTGTGTGTGTCCATGCGTGCCTCGGTGCTTGTTTATGTGTGTGTGTGTGTGTGTGTGTGTGTGTGTGTGTGTGTGTGTGTGTGTGTGTGTGTGTGTGTGTGTGTGTGTGTGTGTGTGTGTGTGTGTGTCTGTGTGTGTGTCTGTGTGTGTGTGTGTCCATGCGTGCCTCGGTGCTTGTTTATGTGTGTGTGCGTCATCTCAGTATGTTCACTGTGAGAGTGCTGTGTCCTCCACACTCATTAAAGTCGACAGCGTGTACCAACCCCAAAACCACTGGACACAAACAGCGACTATTGATGTTCAGGAATCGCAATTGAGCTCATTACATTTTCCACAATGACAACGTTGTTTGTGTGTCATTAGAATACGTGTGCAGGGCTCGTTTTTATTTGGAAATGTCTCTGGGTATTCTCTCATGTCAGGTCCTGGGTACACTGCTGTGAGGTGGATTTCCAGAAATGGCAATAATTTGGTCATAACTGACAGAAAACAGGATTGTTGAGGACACGGCGGTTACATTAATCTATACAAAAAAACTATTTGGAATCTTACACAGATTAAAGTTAGTGGTATGGGGTCAGTACGTGTTGCTTCTGCAGTATTTCTCCGTGTGTGGCTGGTATTAATAAGTCAATTAGCCATGGGTTAAAACTGAACATTCCCAGAGAATGCTTCCCAAAATAATGATTAAACAGATTGGCATATTACTTCCACTGGCAGACTTACTGTTACTACACAGCTTTCAGTTCGCTATAATGAAAAATAGAATGATGCTATATTCTCTCCTTCTATCCCTTCTCCCTTTTCTATTCCATCCTTCTTAGTAGTTCTACACCTCTATATTCCGTCTCTCCTCCCTCTCTGTCTCTCTCTGTCTCTTCCCTCTACAGTGCCTTGCAAAGTATTCATCCCCCTTGGCGTTCTTCCTATTTTGTTGCATTACAACCTGTAATTACATTTTTTATTTGGATATCATGTAATGGCCATACACAACATAGTCCAAATTGGTGAAGTGATTTTTTTTTTAAATGACTTTTTTCAAAAAATAACAAAAATAAAAAACAGAAAAGGTGTGCATGCATACGTATTCTTTGCTATGAAGCCCCTAAATCAGATCTGGTGCAACCAATTACCTTCAGAAGTCACATAATGAGTTAAATAAAGTCCACTTGTGTGCAATCTAAGTGGCACATGATCTGTTACATGATCTCAGTATATACAGTTGAAGTCGGAAGTTTACATACACTTAGGTTGGAGTCATTAAAACTCGTTTTTCAACCACTCCACAAATTTCTTGTTAACAAACTATAGTTTTGGCAAGTCGGTTAGGACATCTACTTTGTGCATGACACAAGTAATTTTTTCAACAATTGTTTACAGACAGATTATTTCACATATAACTCACTGTATCACAACTCCAGGGGCCAGAAGTTTACAAGTTGACTGTGCTTTTAATAAACAGCTTGGAAAATTCCAGAAAATTATGTCATGGCTTTAGAAGCTTCTGATAGGCTAATTGACATCATTTGAGTCAATTGGGGGTATACCTGTGGATGTATTTCAAGGCCTACCTTCCAACTCAGTGCCTCTTTGCTTGAAATCATGAGAAAATCAAAAGAAATCAGCAAAGACCACAGAAAAACAAATGTAGACCTCCACAAGTCTGGTTCATCCTTGGGAGAAATTTCCAAACACCTGAAGGTACCACGTTCATCTGTACAAACAATAATACGCAAGTATAAACACCACGGACTACGCAGCCGTCATACCGCTCAGGAAGGAGAAGTGTTCTGTCTTCTAGAGATGAACGTACTTTGGTGTGAAAAGTGCAAATCAATCACAGAACAACAGCAAAAGACCTTGTGAAGATGCTGGAGGAAACGGGTACAAAAGTATCTAGATCCACAATAATACAAGTCCTATATCGACATAACCTGAAAGGCTGCTCAGCAAGGTAGAAACCACTGCTCAAAAAACGCCATAAAAAAAGCCAGACTATGGTTTGCAACTGCACATTGGGACAAAGATCATACTTTTTAGAGAAATGTCCTCTGGTCTGGAGAAAAAATAATACAAAAGCTTGGCCATAATGACCATCGTTATGTTTAGAGGAAAAAGTGGAGGCTTGCAAGCCGAAGAACACCATCTCAATCGTGACGCACCGGGATGGCAGCATCATGTTGTGGTGATTCTTTGCTGCAGGAGGGACTGGTGCACTTCACAAAATAGATGGCATGAAGATGTATGAATATTATGTGAATATATTGAAGCAACATCTCATGACATCAGTCAGGAAGTTAAAGCTTGGTCGCAAATGGGTCTTCCAAATGGTCAATGACCCCAAGCATACTTCCAAAGTTGTGGCAAAATGGCTTAAGGACAAGAAAGTCAAGCTATTGGAGTGGCCATCACAAAGCCCTGACCTCAATCCTATAGAAAATTTGTGGGCAGAACTGAAAAAGCGTGTGTGAGCAAGGATGCCTACAAACCTGACTCAGTTACACCAGCTCTGTCAGGAGGAATGGGACAAAATTCACCCAACTTATTGTGGGAACCTTGGGGACGGCTACCTGAAACGTTTAACCCAAGTTAAACAATTTAAAGGCAATGCTACTAAATACTAATTGAGTGTATGTAAACTTCTGACCCACTGGGAATGTGATGAAAGAAACAAAAGCTGAAAAAAATCATGCTCTCTTCCATTATTCTGACATTTCACAATAAAGTGGCGATCCTAACTGACCCAAGACAGGTCATTTTTACTGGGATTAAATGTCAGGAATTGTGAAAAATGGAGTTAAAATGTATTTGGCTAAGGTGTATGTGATTTCTGACTTCTACTTCTACACCTGTTCTGAAAGGCCCTAGAATCTGCAACACCACCAAGCAAGGGGCACCATGAAGACCAAGGAGCTCTCCAAACAGATCAGGGACAAAGTACAGATCAGTGTTCGGTTAAAAGAAATGATCAGAAACTTTGAACATCCCACAGAGCACCATCAAATCCATTATTCAAAAATGGAAAGAATATGGCACCACAACAATCCTGCCAAGAGAGGGCCGCCCACCAAAAGTCACGGACCTGGCAAGGAGGGCCTTAATCAGAGAAGCAACAAAGAGACCAAAGATAATCGTGAAGAGGCTGAAAAGCTCCACAGTGGAGATTGGAGTATCTGTCCATAGGACCACTTTAAGCCGTACACTCTACAGAGCTAGGCTTTATGGAAGAGTGGCCAGAAAAAAGCCATTACTTCAAGAAAAAAAACAAGCAAACATGTTGGTGGCAGCATCATGCTATGGGGATGTTTTCATTGGCAGGGACTGGGAAACTGGTCAGACTTGAAGGTATGATGGATGGCACTAAATATATGGAAATTCTAGAGGTAAACCTGTTTCAGTCTTCCAGTGATTTGAGACTGGGACGGAGGTTCACCTTCCAGCAGGACAATGACCCAAAGCATACTGCTAAAGCAACTCTCGAGTAGTTTAAGGGGAAACATTTTAAATGTCTTGAAATGGCCTAGTCAAAGCCCAGACCTCAATCTAATTGAGAATCTGTGGTATGACTTAAAGATTGCTGTACACCAGTGGAACCCATCCAACTAGAAGGAGCTGGAGCAGTTTTGCCTTGAAGAATGGGCAAAAGCCCCAGTGGATAGATGTGCCAAGCTTATAGAGACATACCCCAAGAAACTTGCAGCTGTAATTGCTGCAAAAGGTGGTTCTACAAAGTATTGACTTTGGGAGGGTGAATAGTTATGCAAGCTCAAGTTCTGTTTTTTTGTCTTATTTCTTGCTTGTTTCACAATAAAAAATATTTTGCATCTTCAAAGTGGTAGGCATGTTGTGTAAATCAAATGATACAACCCCCCCCCCCCCCCCAAATCCACTCTCTGTCACTCTCTCTCTCTCTGTCTGCTCTCTCTCTCTTCCCACTATCTCTCTCGCTCTTGCTGTCTCCTCCTTTCTCTCTCTCTCTGTCTCCTCTTTCGTGCTCTCTCTCTGTCGCTCTCTCTCTGTTGCTCTCTCTCTCTCTGTCTCCTCCCTCACTTTCTCTCTCGCTCTGTCTCTGCCTACTATCTCTCTCTGTCTCCTCCCTCTGTTTCTCTCTCGCTCTGTCTCCTCCTACTATCTCTCTGTCTCCTCTCTCTCTGTCTCTTCCCTCTATCCTGCTCTCACACCACCGCCCCCTCAGTCTCTCTCCCTATTGATGTTAGTAATGAGTATGAATGGATCTCCAAATTCCCATGGCTGTCAGACTGCCCTCTAGCCCTCCTCCCGCCTCCTGATGTTTACTGAAAATAATAATTGACTTACTCTCCGCCTTATCATTCCACGCACCCTAATCTCCTATAGGTTCCCTTATGTAAACACACACTCAATCTCATTATATCTACTCTATGTGTTAATCATTCAGCAGCTACTGTATCTGAAGCTTTTCAGATTGACGTGACTACTTAGTGTTTATCTCTCCATCAGCCCCCGGGAGACACATGAATTATGTCATTCAGAAATGAATGACCACATATTCAACAACTGTGTACTGTTTTGCTGTTTGCTCTTGACATGAACAATTCTGAGCTCCACTGTGCTAGTGGAGTGGTTGTAAACACTGTGAGCCAGAGGCAAGAGGCAATGGAAAACAGAGGAAGAAGGGTTTGTGATGAAGTGTGCTAGAAACCTCAAAAGGTCACAGTTCAGACCCATGCATGATGCAGGGAGATGTAAAGTACGAAATAAAGAGAGAAAGAGACTGATGGAAAGAGAACCTGACAGCTCCTGAATCCCAATTCGTTCTCATAGACGACAGGCTAGCAGCAGGCTACAGTAGAATCGATTTCCTACAAGCAGTACAGTAACAGCAATAGCAAACGTCTACCTAACCTCTGAATCTAATATAACTAACGAGCCGGAGCCCTCTATGAGACATTCTCAGACAGTCTACGGAGGACAGACATGCTGTGTATCCATTAGTATGGTTCTGATGCCCCACTGAGGGAGTGGGTGAATGGGCTCATGGCATTGATTAGGTCCAGTTGTCTATCGGGACGGGAAGAGAAAGGAGGAACTCTCAATGCTCCTGGCCCAATTATATACCGTGGAGAGAGAGGGATGTGGGGAGGGAGGGGGATGGGAGAAAGGGAGTAGGGGGGAGAGAGATGGGAGATGGGAGAGAGAAAGAGAGAGAGAGAGAGAGAGAGATGGGAGATGGAGAGAGAGAGAGAGATGGGAGATGGAGAGAGAGAGAGAGAGAGAGAGAGAGAGAGACAGACAGACAGACAGACAGACAGACAGACAGACAGACAGACAGACAGACAGACAGACAGATACAGAGACAGAGACACAGAGAGAGAGAGAGAGAGAGAGAGAGAGAGAGAGAGAGAGACAGACAGACAGACAGACAGACAGACAGACAGACAGACAGACAGACAGACAGACAGACAGACAGACAGACAGACAGACAGACAGACAGACAGACAGACAGACAGACAGACAGACAGACAGAGACAGAGAGATTGAGCGAGAGAGAGAGAGAAAGAGCAAGAGAGAGAGAAAGAAAGAGAGAAAGAGCGAGAGACAGAGAGAGAGCGAGCGAGCGAGAGAGAGAGAGAGAAGTCATGAAGTCATAATGAAGAAGCTTCTCCATCCTGAATGGGGAAATCAATCATTTCCAGGCCCAGGGACATGTACTAGTCTGTGGCGACCTAAATGCCAGAACCGGACAAGAACCTCACTCCCTCAGCACACAGGGGGACAAACACCTCCCCCATCTGCCACCCTAGGCACAACTATGAAAACATAACCAACAAAAACGGGTCACAACTCCTGCAGCTCTGTCGCACGCTGGGTATGTACATAGTCAATGGTAGGCTTCGAGGGGACTCCTATGGTAGGTTCACCTATAACTCATCTCTTGGCAGTAGTACTGTAGACTACTTTATCACTGACCTCAACCCAGAGTCTCTCAGAGCGTTCACAGTCAGCCCACTGACACCCCTATCAGACCACAGCAAAACCAGAGTCTACTTGAACAGAGCAATTCTCAATCATGAAGCATCAAAGCCAAAGGAACTGAGTAATATTTAAAAAATGCTATAGATGGAAGGAATGTAGTGTGGAAACCTACCAAAAAACAATTAGGCAACAACAAATTCAATCCCATTTAGACAACTTCCTGGACAAAATGTTTCACTGTAATAGTGAAGGTGTAAATAAATATATTTGACCTCTCAGCTTGCCTATCAAATCTAAAAATGTCAAACAGAAACCTGAAGAAAATGAACAATGACAAATGGTTTGTTGAAGAATGCAAAAACCTAAGAAAGAAATTGAGAAACTTGTCCAACCAAAAACATAGACCCAGAAAACCTGAGCCTACGCCTTCACTATGGTGAATCATTAAAACAATACACTACGGAAAAAGAAGGAACAGCACGTCAGAATCAGCTCAATGTAATTGAAGAATCGATAGCCTTTAACCACTTCTGGGAAAATTGGAAAACACTAAACAAACATGAAGAATTATCCTATCCAAAATGGAGATGTATGGGTAATCCATTTCTCCAATCTTTTTGGCTCTATAACAAAAAACAAACAGCAAAAACATATACATGATCAAATACAAATCTTAGAATCAGCTATTAAAGACTACCAGAACCCACTGGATTCTCCAATTACCTTGAATGAGCTACAGGACAAATTAAAAACCCTCCAACCCAAAAAGGCCTGTGGTGTTGATGGTATTCTCAATGAAATGATCAAATATATAGACCACAAATTCCAATTGGCTATACTTAACCTTTTTAACATCATCCTTAGCTATGGTATCTTCCCCAATATTTGGAAGAAAGGACTGATCACCCCAATCCACTAAAGTGGAGACAAATTTGACCACAATAACTACCGTGGAAAATGCATTAACAGCAACCTTGGGATAATCCTCAGCATTATCATTAACAGCAGACTCGTACATTTCCTCAGTGAAAACAATGTACTGAGCAAATGTCAAATTGGCTTTTTACCAAATTATTGTACGACAGACCCCGTATTCACCCTGCACACCCTAATTGACAAACAAACCAAAACAAAGGCAAAGTCTTCTCATGCTTTGTTGATATCAAAAAAAGCCTGACTCAATTTGGCATCAGGGTCTGCTATACAAATTGATGGAAAGTGGTGTTGGGGGAAAAGCATACAACATTATAAAATCCATGTACACAAACAACAAGTGTGCGGTTAAAATATGCAGCACCTAGATCTTCTGCACAGATTCTGCCAGACCTGGCGCCTGACAGTAAATCTCAGTAAGACCAAAATAATGGTGTTTCAAAAAAGGTCCAGTCGCCAGGACCACAAATACAAATTCCATCTAGACACCATTGCCATAGAGCACACAAAACACTATACATACCTTGGCCTTAACATCAGGCCCACAGGTAACTTCCACAAAGCTGTGAACGATCTGAGAGACAAGGCAAGAAGTGCATTCTATGCCATCAAAAGGAACATCAAATTCGACATACCAATTAGGATCTGGATAAAAATACTTTAATCAGTTATAGAACCCAATGCTCTTTATGGTCGTGAGGTCTGGGGTCCGCTCACCAACCAAGAATTCACAAAATGGGACAAACACCAAATTGAGACTCTGCATACAGAATTCTGCAAAAATATCCTTAGTGTACAACGTAAAACACCAAATAATGCATGTAGAGCAGAATTAGGCTGATACCCACTAATGATCAAAATCCAGAAAATAACCGATAAATTATACAACCACCTAAAAGGAAGCGACTCCCAAACCTTCCATAACAAAGCCATTACCTACAGAGAGATGAACCTGGAGAAGAGTCCCCTAAGCAAGCTGGTCCTGGGGCTCGATTCACAAACACAAACAGACCCCACAGTGCCTCAGGACAGCAACACAACTAGACCCAAACAAATCATGAGAAAACAAAAAGATAATTACTTGACACATTAGAAAGAATTAACAAAAAAACAGAGCAAACTAGAATGCTATTTGGCCCTAAACAGAGTACACATTGGCAGAAACCCTGACCACTGCAACTGACTCAAACTTAAGGAAAGCTTTGGCTATGTACAGACTCAGTGAGCATAGCCTTACTATTGAGAAAGGCCGCCGTAGGCAGACCTGGCTCTCAAGAGAAGACAGGCTATGTGCTCACTGCCCACAAAATGAGGTGGAAACTGAGCTGCACTTCCTGACCTCCTGCCAAATGTATGAACATATTAGAGACACATATTTCCCTCAGATTACACAAATACACAAAGAATTTGAAAACAAACCAATTTTGATAAACTCCCATATCTACTGGGTGAAATTCCACAGTGTGCCATCACAGCAGCAATATATGTGACCTGTTGGCACAAGAATAGGGCAACCAGTGAAGAACAAACACCATTGTAAATACAACCTATATTTATGTTTATTTATTTTCCCTTTTGTTCTTTAACCATTTGCAAATCGTTGCAACACTGTATATAGACATAATATGACATTTGTGATGTCTTTATTCATTTAAGACTTTTACACCCTGACATAGACTGATAACCTGACATAGAGATTGTGGTTTGGTTCCTGTCATTCTTTCAGCTGGTAGAGTTTGTATGGAGCCCCTTTTCATTATACCCTGGGAGACCAATCAAAAGTTATCAGTAGCTCCATGCAGAGAGAAAAGAGGTCAATGTTACCCCCTCAACGTCTCCACATCCCAACCCCCATTCCTTCTCTCTCACTAACATCATCCACCTCTCTCCCTATGTTCCTAACATCATCCACCTCTCTCCCCCTAACATCATCCACCTCTCTCCCTATGTCCCTAACATCATCCACCTCTCACTCTCTCTCTCTTTATCCTTAACATCATCCATCTCTCTCCCTCTCTCTTTGTCCCTAACATCATCCACCTCTCTCCCCCTCTCTTTGTCCTTAAAATCATCCACCTCTCTCCCCTCTCTTTGTCCTTAACATCATCCACCTCTCTCCCCCTCTCTTTGTCCTTATCATCCACTTCTCTCCCTCTCTCATTGTCCCTAACATCATCCACTTCTCTCCCTCTCTCTTTGTCCCTAACATCATCCACCTCTCTCCATCTCCCTAACATCATCCATCTCTCTCCCTCTGTCCATAATAGCATCCACCTATCTCCCTCTCTCTTTGTCCCTAACATCATCCACCTCTCTCCCTCTCTCTTTGTCCCTAACATCATCCACCACTCTCCCTCTCTCTTTTGTCCTTAACATCACCCACCTCTCTCCATCTCTCTTTGTCCCTAACATCATCCACCTCTCTCCTTCTCCTTAACATCATCCACCTCTCTCCATATCTCTTTGTCCCTAACATTTGTCCTTAACATCATCCACCTCTCTCATTGTCCCTAACATAATCCACCTCTCTCCCCCTCTCTTTGTTCCTAACATCATCCACCTCTCTCTATTTCCCTAACATCATCCACTTATCTCCCTCACCCTAACATCATCATCTTTGTCCTTAACATCATCCACCTCTCTCCCGCTCTCATTGTCCCTAACATCATCCACCTCTTTCCCCGTCTCTTTGTCCCTAACATCATCCACCTCTCTCCCTCTCTCATTGTCCCTAACATCATCCACCTCTCTCCCCCTCTCGTTGTCCCTAACATCATCTATCTCTCTCCCTCTCTCTTTGTCCCTGACATCATCCAACTCTCTTCATCCCCTAACATCATCCACTTATCTCCCTCTCCCTAACATCATCATCTTTGTCCTTAACATCATCCACCTCTCTCCATATCTCTTTGTCCCTAACATCATCCACCTCTCTCCATACCTCTTTGTCCTTAACATCATCCACCTCTCTCCCTCTCCCTAACATCATCATCTTTGTCCTTAACATCATCCACCTCTCTCCATATCTCTTTGTCCCTAACATCATCCACCTCTCTCCATATCTCTTTGTCCTTAACATCATCCACCTCTCTCCCTCTCCCTAACATCATCATCTTTGTCCTTAACATCATCCACCTCTCTCCCCCTCTCTTTGTCCTTAACATCATCCACCTCTCTCCCTCTCTCTCTGTCCCTAACATCATCCACCTCTCTCCCTCTCTCTTTGTCCTTAACATCATCTACCTCTCTCCCTCTCTCTTTGTCCTTAACATCATCCACCTCTCTCCCTCTCTCTTTGTCCTTAACATCATCCACCTCTCTCCCTCTCTCTCTGTCCCTAACATCATCTACCTCTCTCCCTCTCTCTTTGTCCTTAACATCATCTACCTCTCTCCCTCTCTCTCTGTCCCTAACATCATCTACCTCTCTCCCTCTCTCTTTGTCCTTAACATCACCTACCTCTCTCCCTCTCTCTTTGTCCTTAACATCATCTACCTCTCTCCCTCGCTTTGTCCTTAACATCATCTAGACACTCTCCCTCTCTCTTTGTCCTTGACATCATCTACCTCTCTCCCTCTCTCTCTGTCCCTAACATCATCTACCTCTCTCCCTCTCTCTTTGTCCTTAACATCATCTACCTCTCTCCCTCTCTCTTTGTCCTTAACATCATGCACCTCTCTCCCTCTCTCTTTGTCCTTAACATCATCCACCTCTCTCCCTCTCTCTCTGTCCCTAACATCATCTACCTCTCTCCCTCTCTCTTTGTCCTTAACATCATCTACCTCTCTCCCTCTCTCTCTGTCCCTAACATCATCTACCTCTCTCCCTCTCTCTTTGTCCCTAACATTATCTACCTCTCTCCCTCTCTCTCTGTCCCTAACATCATCTACCTCTCTCCCTCTTTCTTTGTCCTTAACATCATCTACCTCTCTCCCTCTCTCTTTGTCCTTAACATCATCTACCTCTCTCCCTCTCTCTTTGTCCTTAACATCATCTACCTCTCTCCCTCTCTCTTTGTCCTTAACATCATCCACCTCTCTCCCTCTCTCTTTGTCCTTAACATCATCCACCTCTCTCCCTCTCTCTCTGTCCTTAACATCATCTACCTCTCTCCCTCTCTCTGTGTCCTTATCATCTACCTCTCTCCCTCTCTCTTTGTCCTTAACATCATCTACCACTCCCCTTATTTCCTCCCCCCCTCTCTTCCACTCTATTAATGTATCTTCATCCCTCCATCTTGCTTTGAAAATGACACTCAGCTGAGATCCACTGGGCTCTGAGAAGACATGATTTGGGGCTGCTAATTCCTGTTATGTGATTGGACACAGTCAGTAGAGGAACACGGTACTAAGAAAACTGCAAATCCTCCCCCTCCAGTCTCCCTCTCTCTTTCTTTCTCTCCGCACCTCTCAAATTCAAATTCAAAAAGGCTTTATTGACATAGAAAGTGCTACCACACAAATTGCCAAAGCAAACATAAGACATTCAAATCAACGATGTCACAGATAGATAATAATAATAGGAAAAATAATATTACTCAGTGAGCAATAATATTCTTTTCTCTCTCTCTGCATCGTTTCCTTTCTTCCTCACACTCTGTTCATTCCTCTTTGATGAAGGTCTGGGAGTACAGAGGAACCTGCTGCGGCCAGGATATCTCTGAATCACAAAGCACCATGGGAAGAGCAAACGGTTGTGAAGGGGTGTGTTTCTGTGTGCATGTGTGGGTCACGAGCACCTGTGTGTGTGTGTGTGTGTGTGCATGTACATATGGTATGTTCATAGGTACAGTTTGTTTGTATGCATACAGTACCAGTCAAAAGTTAAGACTCACTCATTCAAGCGTTTTTCTTTACTTTAAATTTTACATTGTAGAATAATAGTGAAGACATCAAACTATGAAATAACACATAAGGAATCATGTAGTAACCAAAAAAGTGTTAAACAAATCTAAATATATTTTATAGTTGAGATTCTTCAAAGTAGCCACCCTTTTCCTTGATGACAGCTTTGCACACTCTTGGCATTCTCTCAACCAGCTTCATGAGGTAGTCACATGGAATGCATTTCAATTAACAGGTGTGCCTTGTTAAAAGGTAATTTGCATTTTCTTAATGCGTTTGAACCAATCATTTGTGTTGTGACAAGGTAAGGTTGGTATACAGAAGATAGCCCTATTTGGTAAAATACCAAGTCCATATTATGGCAAGAACAGCTCAAATAAGCAAAGAGAAATGACTGTTCATCATTACTTTAAGACATGAAGGTCAGTCAATGTGGAACATTTCAAGAAGTTTGAAAGATTCTTCAAGTGCAGCTGCAAAAACCATCGAGCGCAATGATGAAATTGGCTCTCATGAGGGTCACCACAGGACTGGAAGACCCAGAGTTACCTCTGCTGCAGAGGATAAGTTCATTAGAGATAACTGCACCTCAGATTGCAGCCAAAATAAATGCTTCACAGAGTTCAAGTAACAAACACATCAACTGTTCAGAGGACACTGCGGGAATCAGGCCTTCATGGTCGAATTGCTGCAAAGAAATCACTACAAAAGGACACCAATAATAAGAAGAGACTTGCTTGGGCCACGAAAAACGAGCAATGACATTAGACCGGTGGAAATCTGTCTTTTTGTCTGATGAATCCAAATTCGATTTTTGGTTCCAACCGCTGTGTCTTTGTGAGACCCAGAGTAGGTGAACGGATGATCTCCGCATGTGTGGTTCCCACCGGGAAGCACTGTGGAAGAGGTGTGATGGTGTGGGGGGCTTTGCTTGTGACAGTCTGTGATTTATTTAGAATTCAAGGCACACTTAAGCAGAATGGCTACCACAGCCTTCTGCAGCAATACACCATCTAATCTGGCTTGTGATTAGTGGGACTATCATTTGTTTTTCAACAGGACAATGGCCCAACACACCTCCAGGCTGTGTAAGGGCTATTTTACCAAGAAGGACAGTGATGGAGTGCTGCATCAGATGACCTCACCTCCACAATCACCCAACCTCAACCTAATTGAGATGGTTTGGGATGAGTTGGACCGCAGAGTGAAGGAAAAGCAGCCAACAAGTGCTCAGCATATGAGGGAACTCCTTCAATACTGTTGGAAAAGCATTCCAAGTGAAGCTGGTTGAGTGGGCAAAGCTGCCATCAAGGCAAAGGGTGGCTACTTTGAAGAATCAAACATATTCAATGTATTTTGATTTTTTAACACTTTTTTTGGTTACTACATGATTCCATATGTGTTATTTTATAGTTTAGATGTCTTCACTATTATTTTACAATGTAGAAAATAGAAAAACATAAAGAAAAACCCTTGAATGAGTAGGTGTGCCCAAACTTTTGACTGATACTGTATGTGTTATGTACACCTGCCATACCCAAATATTGAATCTTACCTCTGAGATAATTCCCACCTGAATTAAATTTGAAAGCCTCCAGTCTCCCAGGCTGCACTGTGTAGCCACGTCGTTGATTTTGCTAAGATGTCACTCACCCTCAAACTTGTTTATGGCAAGCACAGCCATATCAAAATTTACAGGCCATCAAACTATGACTAATTCAAGTGAAGTACTCGCTTCCTTGCCAACCCAGCATCCCAGGGAAGGGTTGAAAGCGACTGGGTCATGATGTCATCAAGGAGGCCCCTGATCGGGCAATATGATCCTGGGTACAAATTATGTCACCTTTTGTTGGGCCATTCCATTCAGGGCTATGGAGCGGGAATGATATGCGTGCTACAGAGAGAAGTCATTTTTCTCCCCATGACTGGCGTGTGAGAAAACCCGCTGTGTTGTGTTGGGGGGGGACATGCTAATCAAACTACACAATAAAAATGCCATCAAACTAAGCTTAACCCCCTTGCTCAGCCCCCAGTGCTTTCTAATCCCCGCTCCCAAGTCTTGATTCCCCCACAATGACTATTCCTCAGCAGTATAGCAGGCTTTGAATATAGACCCCCCCACCCCCCTTAGAAACACACTGCATCGGAAGTGTCACAAAGTTGCTGTCGGTGGGAACAAAGAACTCCAAGGCACTAGGGTTCCGCCGAGGCCTTTTCTATTTAGACACGTGGAGGAATAAACAAAACGAAACAAAGGACTGCCCCTCAGGCACCGCTCCTTTACTTTCTCCCTCCCTCTCTCTCTCTCTTCTCTCCCTTAAAGAAAGGATAATCTGCCATAGGATGTGGCCACTTCACCTTTCTCCAAAGCATTTGGACGTAAACAAACATAACTTGTTATGGCTGCATCCCTTGTTCTCAATTTCCGCCTGAAGACATACCTTAATCTAACTGCCTGGAGCTCGGCCCCAAAGGCAAGGATATGCATATTCTTGGTATCATTTGAATGGAAACATTCTGAAGTTTGTGGAAATGTTAATTGAATGTAGGAGAATATAACACAGTAGATCTGGTGGAAGAAAAGAGAAAGAGCATACGTTTTCTGTTTTTTATTGTTGTAGCATCATCTTTCACATGTAATAGAATAGCCACACAGTCAGATAGGATGCTGGATATAATTTTGATGGATAACACAAGAGGGCAACTGTAGGTGTGCAACATTTCAGACTGATAACTTCAGGAATGGGTGAGCTACATGACATTTAGCATGAAGTCACCCAGGTGTCCCACACAAGTTGCCCAAATGTACCCAAGTGGCCGAATTGGTGAAATGACCTATAACTATATACAACAGTGCAAATAACTATATACAACATATTAAAAAGCAATTCTAACACACAAAAAAATGTATACATTTTTTTTTAAATATTAGAAAAAAATATTTAACCTTTGGAAGTCCTCTACACAATATTTTGCTGCCTTGTGCCATGTCCCATAGCAGTCTCTTTCTGATGTAAAGCAGAGGCAAACTGAACAAGTGGTGTAGGTGATGGGGACTTCATGCGACACAGAACACAACGACGCCTCCATGCTGTGCCCTTTTGGCCCTGAGGCACAGTCATGCCTGCAGTAATGAACTGTGGCATATGAACACCACTGGAGGCAGGAGTAGATGGGGCAGGTTGGCAACGGGGGCTCCCAGTCGGAGTCGCTATCACTGTGAAAGAAAACATTTAAAAAAATATTTGTATTGTATGAGCCTTTTATCATCACATAAAATAAACAGATATGTATTGTATAGAGCAGAAGGAACAGTCACTAAGGTGAAGTGCTGTTCCATTCAACTCCAGCCATTGTTGTGGGCCTGCCATCCCCCCAGCAGCATCCAATGGCTATTTCATATGGAAATAGAGAGGAGTAGCAGGCGCAGTGGCCATGTGTGTGTTTGCTGTTCTACTCCATTCCATTTGAATAAAAAATGGAAAATATATATATCTGACATGGAATATATATATAATATATATAATATATATATATATACGCACACATACACATACAAGCACACACACCCAAACAAGCCAACAACACACACACACACACACACACACACACACACACACACACATACACACACACAAACACTATAGCCAATGAGTAATTTACACTTTTCATTGCAAATTGAAAAATAATAATAATAATAATAATATTATATATATTTATATTTCATAAAACGGCATTAACACTTACCAGTCCAGAAGTACATCCTGTCCTTGCAGAAACAGCTCAATGTTTGAATCATAACTGTGTTCACTCAAAGATTCTTCAAACAAAAATCTGTCTCACTTTCCTGATCAATCTCTTCTATAATCTCGTGCAAATCTGTATACTTAGACTAGGACTTCGTTTTTCCTGATTTATTCGCTATGATGTCTTCAATGAAATCGTTGAAAAAAACACTTTCCAAAATACTACTTTCCAAAACACTGTTGTGCGTAACAAGCGTGACTGCAACTACTCTGACGGTCAATGACGAGAACGAAGTTTGTTACGCATGCGTTTACAAACAAGGGATGGTGGTCCAACCCATAACCATCACATACTGACGTTTACCTCAGCTCATTGGCTATCTACGCAGCTAGATTTCAAGAAGATCAGTGGTCATTGGGCAGAAATACAGTCAATCAACGAAGCTTCGCTCATATTATTGGTGCGCAATGTAGTCATTGCTCGTTGTCTTCAAATCAGTTCACTTCAGTCAATACTCCCCGCAAAAAAAACAATCAAGTTTGGCTGTGTTGCAAACATCCAGAGCATTGCACTGAAACCAACTATGACTAGATAAATAATTGTTTAGTGTGTGTAATTACGTTGAATGCTCCGTCAAAAGTTGATAGAGATGGAATTCAAGACACAAACGGTTTACAAAATGTTTTGTTTTAGGCTATGAAAATGGATTTTATCAAAGAAAACGGCACTTCATTTGATCACTGGGACCCTCAGGAAGAGAGATAAGAGCAAGATATCAGAATGTAAGTCATAATTTTACCTTCAGATGTGAATGTGTCAAAACTGTCATGGCGGAAAATGTTTGTTGTTGATGATCGCTCTTCTCAAACAAAAGCATGGCATTTGTCCTCTGTAATAGCTATTTGAAATCGGTAAACGTAGTTTGATTACCAAGATTCTAATCTTTTGAAGGATGTAAGACACTTGCATTTTCAAGAATGTTTAAATGTTACGACGTTGTATTTTTAGTTAGTCACTCAGAAATTTCCCCTGCTGTTGATCCCTGTACGGGGATTGCCGCCATAAGAGGATAATAATACTTCCTTCACCAGTGTGTTCTCCCTCTGAGCTTCAAACACAAGTGTGTCATCAAAAGTAGGTCGTCCTGATATCATATGTCTCTTGTCTGTTAAAAACAGACTACAATACAGCACCAATCAGCTTCTCCATGCTGACTTCTGGAGCTGAAAACCATTACATTTAGACATGGTATTTAGATGCTAAAATAGTTTCTCATGCCAGTTTACCAGTCTGGTACTGATGCCCGCGCCAGTTCCTTGAGATGCCAGTCTCAGTTACTGATCTAGGGGACGTCTGGCCAGTCTGTGGCGTCCTCTCTGACTGTCCACGCCGCAACACCCCTCAACACGACTGGGCTCTCGCCCTCACCACGGAGGGTATCAACTACCAATGAATGCGATGGATGATCGATGGATGTTGCGTCGGCGCCGGAGTGCGGTCCATCCAAGTCCCATCACCAGCCAAGTCCGCCCTTCCCTTCCCAACCATACCCCACCATCCATACCCCAGCCAAGAGGCAAGCCCAGGCGTTTTCCAACCCAGTGTACACTCTCCGTGGTGGGGCTGGGTCGGCAGCCATCTGGGCCTTGGCGCTGGTACTACCCAGAGGCTGGAGGTGGAGAAACATCCAAAGAAATACAAACCAGATGGGAATGAGGGATGGGATGGATGAGCAGAGAGGAGAGTGTGAGTCACTTTCTTTCAACTGGTTAATACGTCTCTCTTCCGGACTAAGGGGTAGAGGGGGGCGTCTTTCTTCACACCCTCTCTGTCCCACTCAGCTTTCAGTAGAGGGAGAGGCTTGGGGGTCTTGTCCTCACACCATTTCTTCATATCACGTCCTGCATCAAGAAGAGAGGGAGGAAGTGAGCAAAGCGACAAAAATACTCACGTCTGATGTCCTTCCGACATTTCAAGTCATTACCCTTCATTTGCCATTTCAAGTCATTACCATTTGTGGGTTTGGATGTTCTGCTAAATGTGTGCATAAAATCCCACAGTTAATCTAATGCCACCTCACCGCCAACAGAAACTTAATAGTCCCTGGTGTATCGTACAGTACTTGATGTACAGTTGTTTGTTTTGGATAAGTAAGGTAGCATCACCGTAGCTCTTTAAATACTCAGTTACTTCTTTGTGCAAGACAGGAGAGGAAAAGAGCTAGACTCCCAAACTCCTCTTCTTCCACCATGAAACACACATACATACACAAACGCAGACATGCACGCACACACACGTTACACACCAGGGCCGAATTGACTTCACGGCTGTCCTGTTTTCCTGCCATTACCATGGCAGAGTGTTTGTCACCGAGGAGGTGGCGGTGACCTGGGAGATGAAAGAAGGGATTAGGGAGGAAGCAGGAGAGAACAGATGTGTCTAGAGACCAGTCAGCACCCGCCTGCCTGCCTGCCTGCCTGCCTGCCTGCCCGCCCGCCCGCCCGCCAGCACTGGTGAAAGGAGGAATAAAATAAAAAATGATCCGCCACCACTCCTCCTTTCACTACTCCTCCCTTGTTCATCTCTCTTCCCCTGAGCACTCCTCCTTTCACTACTCCTCCCTTGTTCATCTCTCTTCCCCTGAGCACTCCTCCTTTCACTACTCCTCCCTTGTTCATCTCTCTTCCCCTGAGCACTCCTCCTTTCACTACTCCTCCCTTGTTCATCTCTCTTCCCCTGAGCACTCCTCCTTTCACTACTCCTCCCTTGTTCATCTCTCTTCCCTGAGCACTCCTCCTTTCACTACTCCTCCCTTGTTCATCTCTCTTCCCCTGAGCACTCCTCCTTTCACTACTCCTCCCTTGTTCATCTCTCTTCCCCTGAGCACTCCTCCTTTCACTACTCCTCCCTTGTTCATCTCTCTTCCCTGAGCACTCCTCCTTTCACTACTCCTCCCTTGTTCATCTCTCTTCCCCTGAGCACTCCTCCTTTCACTACTCCTCCCTTGTTCATCTCTCTTCCCCTGAGCACTCCTCCTTTCACTACTCCTCCCTTGTTCATCTCTCTTCCCCTGAGCACTCCTCCTTTCACTACTCCTCCCTTGTTCATCTCTCTTCCCCTGAGCACTCCTCCTTTCACTACTCCTCCCTTGTTCATCTCTTTTCCCCTGAGCACTCTCACTTTTGAGAGTGAGAAAACAGATTCGCTGAGTGTTGTGTAGATATGCAGGAGCACATGGGGCCCACCTGGAGGGCATATTTCCAGCCTGTCATAGAACAAAACAGAACAGATATAAAACCTCCATGTTAGCCACAGAGCCAGAACCTTTTCATGAGCTAGGTCTGGTATGTCAGTAGAGCAGGCGAGAGGGAGAGAGAGAGAGAAACAGAGAGAGAGAGAAACAGAGAGAGATACTGTAGAGTGTCAGGTCTTGGCCAGTAAATGTCATTGAAAGGAAGGAGAATCAAAGCCTGTGTCGTCTCCAACGTTAAACTCAGAGCACTCAAGACCAGCATCTCATTTCAAAGGATATCTCTTTAACTAATTCCATTAAAGCAATATGTCACCTTCTAAAAGGAGGTCAAATGTTTATCGGATTATGTGGTACTTTAGGTATCTTTGATTGATTGTTCTACAAATATGTGAAGTGCTAAATGATGTGCCATGATGATCAATGGATTACATGGTTAACTACGTCCTCATGTAAGTTTGAGGATTCATTGTGTGAACCAAAGGGTGACATCAGTTTGACATTCTACCGGTTCCTTACCGGAATTCCCTGTTGTTTAATTTGCTCCGGGCATTCTGACTCGCCAAGGCATTTGTTACGCACCTGAGAGATAGAAAAGAGAAATGATCCTTGATTAGAAATGATCCTAATCTTCGGGCATTGTCACATGCCTTTTTCTGAGAATCAAAAAGTATGAGCATGTGGTTTGTATTTGTTATTGTACTATAACTGTGGCCTATTGTGTGGATGACGACATCATGATTTAGCAATATCCAGAGCGTGAGAAAATGATCATGTTTAATTACAAAGTTGTTAATTTGGTTTACCGTCGAAAAAGCCGAGTGAAGGTCGAAAGAGTCTACCTCCATCCTGTTGTTCCCATTGTGCCCTCTCCCCATCCGAAAACAAAACAGAATCATCCAATGGCTTTCAGCAGTGCTAACCAGTTGCCCTGACAACCAATACAGCGTTTCCAAGAAAACGAGAAAGTGAGAGAGCACTTCACTCGAAGAACCCCCTGCAAAGCTATTCAGTCCAGGAGTTAGCCTGGTTGAGAAATATGCTAATGGGAAACAGCCCAGGGGTAAAAACAGGGACAAACAGAGTTATTTATCATGCTGCTAAATGTTCTAAGACAACTCTACATACTCCCCAGGAATGGTCTGTAGAGAGTTACAAAACAACAGCCTGAATTTAGGCAGAGATTTCACCCTTGACCCCTTTAGAACAGTGACTCAACGAGCGTCCAGTCACAGAAATGTCAGCAGCAAGCCTTCTGGCCCTATCTTGTACAACACCCAATGGTGCCAATCCAATCCATTGAGCTCTGTATTCATTTATATGGTTAAATCTGCCATGCTGACTCATTCCCATCAGGAGGCAAGCGTACTACGACAACGGCGAGTCAGTGTCAGTCCGACCAGAACCGCAGCTCCCTGCTCCCTCCCTCTCCCTCGCTGTGTGTACGGAGTGTCCTGTACTGCACTGTATTTATATACACGGAAGATCATTGCTCCCTCGGGACACACTGGCTGCGCCTCAAATAGAACCCTATTCCCTATATAGTGCCCTACTCTTGACGAGATTCCTGTGAGCCCTGGTCAAACGCAGGGCACTATGTAGGGGATAGGGTGCCCATTTGGGATATATTGAATCACTCACCAGGCTGATGGCTCTGGAGGGCAGCTTGCCGTCCTAGCAACCACCACCAATAAGAGTAAACCCAAGGAGAGAGCGTCTCAGACCGCACCCCCACCCCAGCCACCCCCGCCACCCCCGCCACAGCCAATCACAACAAACCAACTAACTAAAAACACAGCCTGTTTTGTACTTTATTTTTTGGGGAGGGATGTTCATTTCTCTCTCATGGGTAGAGAGGGTATTACATAAAACAT
Source organism: Oncorhynchus masou masou (assembly GCF_036934945.1). Classification (NCBI taxonomy): domain Eukaryota; kingdom Metazoa; phylum Chordata; class Actinopteri; order Salmoniformes; family Salmonidae; genus Oncorhynchus; species Oncorhynchus masou. The sequence continues at coordinate 62,688,889 of NC_088229.1, read as the reverse complement.
CTGGTGCAACCAACTATTAGATAACTATCCCTGTAACATGATCCTACCCCTGAGATGCAAAGCTAGGGTCAGAATGATTTAACAGAGAGCGCAGTAGCATATAGCCCTCATCAATATCATCTTAAAAAGGTAAAAACATTCACACAGACCAGGGCGTGGTCACTGAGCCTTCTAGGAGCAGTACTCCACACCTCTACTGGCCCTAACCCCCCTGGCCCATAACCACCCTGGCCCATAACCCCACTGGCCCGAACCCCCCTGGCCCATAACCCCACTGGCCCATAACCCCCCTGGCCCATAACCCCACTGGCCCATAACCCCACTGGCTCATTACCCCATTGGCCCATAACCCCCCTTGGCCAATAACCCCCTGGCCCATAACCCCATAACCCCCTGGCCCATAACCCCCCTGGCTCATAACCCCACTGGCCCATAACCCCACTAGCCCATAACCCCACTGGCCCATAACCCCACTGGCCCATAACCCCACTGGCCCATAACCCCACTGGCCCATAACCCCCTGGCCCATAACCCCCTGGCCCATAACCCCACTGGCCCATAACCCCACTGGCCCATAACCCCCTGGCCAATAACCCCCTGGCCCATAACCCCACTGGCCCATAACCCCCCTGGCCCATAACCCCACTGGCCCTAACCCCACAGGCCCTATCTCACTGGCCTTAACCCCACAGGCCCTATCTCACTGGCCCTAACCCCACAGGTCCTACCTCACTGGCCTTAACCCCACAGGCCCTATCTCACTGGCCCTAACCCCACAGGTCCTACCTCACTGGCCTTAACCCCACAGGCCCTATCTCACTGGCCCTAACCCCACAGGTCCTACCTCACTGGCCTTAACCCCACAGGCCCTATCTCACTGGCCCTAACCCCACAGGTCCTACCTCACTGGCCTTAACCCCACAGGCCCTATCTCACTGGCCCTAACCCCACAGGTCCTACCTCACTGGCCCTACCCCATTGGCCCTAACCCCACAGGCCCTACCTCACTGGCCCTAACTCTAAGCCAACCCCCTGGACTAGCCCAGCTCCAGCCATGGCTAGATCCATATTCCATTTTCTTTGTTAAAGCAGTCATGTGAGATGTACACCCTGGTTCATGCAGCTTCCTGATAAAAATGAGATTTCTGCCCTGCTATTGGCTGTGCTCCTGTGTTCATGTTCATTGGGCTAGACTAAGTTAGACTGGGCAGTACTAGTGAGGTAAACCATAACAAGGCCTAATCATATTTGTCCAGGCCAGCACTGTCTCTCCACAGACTGAAGTCTACACTACACTACAGACGTCATACGCTCAGATTACTGTAACCATGTCAATGAGCCAAGCACCCTATCCAAACCACTTCCTAGTTTTGCTCACATGAAACACTGCTCCCCATTTGTTGTCCACTGCAACCAATATAGGAAATATGGACTCAAGTTTGATACATTTGCCAATGAACACATTTTCCCGACAATCCTCCTTCCCCTGCCGATACGAAACTAAGGCCAAACTGAAACTGAAACAGAGCGTACAACTGGATAAGAAAATGGGCTGCGAGTTTGTAAATTCTTCAACTTGGAAATGAGATTAACAAGCCTTTGGCTAAAACTGAGTACAGGAATGTGTTTGCTGGGTGCATATCAGGCCATTCTCTCTCTCTCTGTTATAGTGTGAACCTACTGTATACTGAATGTGTTGAGCTCAGGCTCTCTCTCTCTCTCGCTCTTTCTCTGTCAGCCTCTCTCTCTCTCTGCATTGTTACAGTATAAACCTCTATGGTAGTTTGCTGCTAGGTTCCGAGCAGGGCCTTGTCATTGCTCCTGATTAGAGGCAGACATGCTGGCTGACTATACAACTCCCAGCCCAGACCCAGTACACTGCTCCAGCTCACACCTCCAGTACTCCAGGGCCCCAGTACACTGCTCCAGCCCACACCTCCAGTAATCTAGGGCCCAAGTACACTGCTCCAGCCCACACCTCCAGTACTCCAGGGCCCCAGTACACTGCTCCAGCCCACACCTCCAGTACTCCAGGGCCCCAGTACACTGCTCCAGCCCACACCTCCAGTACTCCAGGGCCCCAGGAGACTGCTCCAGGGCCATGCACAGACATTCTGGGGGGCATATGCTCAACAACAAAAAAGGACACCCCCCCCCAAAGAACAGTCCTGCAACAGCCATCACAGATTTCTTGAGCAATTATTAAAAGAAGAGGGAAATCAGAGAACTGATGAGTAAAGTATTTAGCAAAACTATTTTGAATAAATGCTGCATTTACTAACAATGACCAACACAATTCCAGTCAAAAGAGAAGATGGTACGAAATACACTGTACTTTAACCTACCATGACTATATCCAACCCAACTCCATTTGTTGCCACTATCATGTATCCCTGTGGTTTTCAAAAAACGTTGGACCCGAGACACTCCAAAAAGGAGTTGTATAAAACTTGTGAGCCCCCGCGCACGCACATGCACGTGTTCACGCACTCGCACCATAGCTGTGCTAATTTAGCCTGTCATAGAGCTCGCCGGCTTGTAGTCCTAAAAATCTGGTTCGTTCAGCCGTCTCTATTGGAAATATTAATCGGGAAAGAATAGGTCTGAGGTTAACACAGGCTTAGGAGACATATACATTTTGTTCTACGAGATAATACCAGTCAGTAAACATGACCTTTATGAATTATGAAGCCTTAATGTGCTTTATGGGTTGACGGCCCCCCCCTTGGGTTGTGCCGTGGCGGAGATCTTTGTGGGCTATACTCGGCCTTGTTCCAGGATGGTAAGTTGGTGGTTGAAGATATCCCTCTAGTGGTGTGGGGGCTGTGCTTTGGCAAAGTGGGTGGGGTTATATCCTTCCTGTTTGGCCCTGTCCGGGGGTATCATCGGATGTGGCCACAGTGTCTCCTGACTCCTCCTGTCTCAGCCTCCAGTATTTATGCTGCAGTAGTTTTGTTCTGTCGGCCATGGGCTAGGGTCAGTCTGTTGAATCTGGAGTATTTATCCTGTCTGACATATCCAGTGTCCTCTGTGATTTTAATTTGACCATGTTCTTTCTGAAATCTTGGCGATGTTCTTTATCTCTCTTGGAGGACCTGAGCCCTCATAGGACCATGTTCCCTCAGGACTACCTAGGTTCTGGCCTTTCTGATTTTTCCTTGCTGTCCCCAGTCCACCTTTGATGTATCAGCTGATTTGCTGCTGCTCATAAGTTTCAAAAACTGTTCTGCCTGTATAACAGAAAATATAAGATCTCCAGCCGGGAACCCAGACCTGTTCATGTCCTATGAATGATAAATGTGCTACCTGTTTTTCATGCAAAACAGACCTGCTGTTACTTTTCAACTCTGAGCTAGAGACAGCAGGAGTGAGTTCAGAAAAACAACGACAAAAAATATACCATTTTTGTAGATATTATCAATGATTGGCAAAGGGGAATGTGCTCTGCACAGGTAGAGCCCTATCTGTGCACCTGCCTGCACTTCTCTGGCCCACTCCTCCAGTCCTCCACTACACTGCTCCAACAATAGCAGCCCAGCTGTTCAGCCCAGTGCTGCTCAGTCAGCCAACAGCAGATTGGCCAGGTATAGGGTCCACATCACACAGCACAGCATACACTTAACCCTTACAGCAGGATGGACTCTCTTATAAGGAGTGATTGAGACGAATACCGTACTAAACTGCATTAATAATGGATAATTATTCCACTCTCTCTCTCTCTCTCTCTCTCTCTCTCTCTCTCTCTCTCTCTCTCTCTCTCATCCACAACATTTTCCCTCTTTCAAATCAGGATGAGTTATGATGGTTAAATGTCAAACTTAACATCCTCACTAACATTCACACACCTCAACGTGTGTCCTCAAAGTGACATGTTCATGTAGACACACACACACACACACACCTAGGCCCATTATCAGCAACCATCACTCCTGTGTTCCAATGGCACGTTGTGTTAGCTAATTTATAATTTTAATAGGCTAATTGATTAGAAAAAACATTTGCAATGATGTTAGCACAGCTGAAAACTGTTGATCTGATTAAAGAAGCAATAAAACTGGCCTTCTTTAGACTAGTTGAGTATCTGGAGCATCAGCATTTATGGGTTCGATTACAGGCTCAAAATGGCTAGAAACAAAGAACTTTCTTCTGAAAATCCTCAGTCTATTCTTGTTCTGAGAAATGAAGGCTATTCCATGCGAGAAATTGCCAAGAAACTGAAGATCTTGTACAACGATGTGTACTACCCCCTTCACAGAGCAGCGTAAACAGGCTTTAACCAGAAGAGAAAGAGGAGTGGGAGGCCCCGGTGTACAACTGAGCAAGAGGACAAGCCTATACTGGTGCAAACTGAGACAGGAACAGGAACAATCACCCACGAAACACTCAAAGAATATGGCTGCCTAAATATGGTTCCCAATCAGAGACAAAGATAAACACCTGCCTCTGATTGAGAACCACTTCAGACAGCCATAGACTATGCTAGAAAACCTCACTAAGCCACAATCCCAATACCTATGAAAAACCCCAAGACAAAACACACCACATACCAAAACCCATGTCACACCCTAGCCTGACCAAATAAATAAAGAAAACACAAAATACTAAGACCAGGGCGTGACAGTCTCACTAAGCGCAAACCAGATGGGATGGCGCATCGCTGCAGAATGCTCTGGTAGCCATCCTGGTTAAGTGTGCCTTGCACCCCAGCAAAGCTGACATCAAGGCAAAGGGTGGCTACTTCAAAGAATCAAAAATATTAAATTTGTTGAACACTTTTTTGGTTACTACATGATGCCATATGTGTTATTTCATAGTTATGATGTCTTCACTATTATTCCACAATGTAGAAAATAGTTTTAAAAAATGAAGAAAAACTCTTGAGTGGGTGTGTGCAAACTTTTGACTGGTACTGTATATAAATAGTAAAGTAAAGTACAGATACCCCAAAAAAACAACTTAAGTAGTACTTCAAAGTATTTTTTACTTAAGTACTTTACACCACTGGAATCAGGTTAGGTAATGACAGACCATGTGGGGAGAGAAAGAATGAGAGAGAGTTGTCTGTCTCCAAACCCTGGCCTTAACAGCTCTGCCTGGGCACTAACTCCTGCAAACAGTTATTAGCCATTTAGCTAGTGGGCCCACATAATTACACAATCAGCCTGTGCCAGTGCTTTCACGCCTTTGATTGGCGGTTGGTAGGGGCTCTGCTCGTTAGGGATAAGTGGCTCGGTGTTTGTACTAATGCCAACCCAAGGAAGAGAGATGTGCCAATGCAGAAGAACACTATCCCAACCTCCCTGCATCCTTAACAAGCAATATGTAGAGCTATTAGACATTGGCATTTGAGGGTTGTATTTATGATGAAGTTCAGGGAATTTATGAGGTGTTTCTATGCCATTTTGCCACACTGTACGTAGGTCATTTCCTCTGAGTCCATTCAGAAACCCATACATTCATATTCCCAGCAGATATGTCACACAAACAGTCCATTGGGAGTCTCACACTATCTCCCCTGTAGTAATTTGACATTGATTCCACATACCGAGGAATGCTAGGAGGACCAGCCTCCTAGAGAGGGTTTCGCAATTAGTCTCAGTATTCCACACATCTGGAGATGTCCCTCTTTAGGGAATTATGTTTCTGGGAAGGAGCCTCACAAGCCTAGCTTCACATGCTTCTCCCAACACACACACACACACACACACACACACACACACACACACACACACACACACACACACACACACACACACACACACACACACACACACACACACACACACACGTGACTGCATAATGTATACACACATACAAATACACACACACATGGGCAGGGTTGGGGAGTAACAGGATTACTTGTAATCTGTATTGTAACAAATAAAATCTGTTACAAATCTGAAAAACTAGATGACTACTTCTAGGATTACCTTTAAATTAAGTAAGGATGTTTGAGAATTTTTTTTATTTATTTGACACCTTTTCTGTTTTCTCACTGACATTCAAATCAGCATTGAAAAAAAGCACGAGTTGAAGTTCATTCCGCCTGAGCGAGTCTGACCACAAGTCAGAGACCACTATGACAAATCACCAAATGCATCTGATGAATAAGCTTTTGTAGGCTACAGTCCAAGCTATGTCTTCCAATGGTGCGACTGCTGTCGGCATCCAAAGATTATCCACGCTTGGAGTTAAGGAGTTAAGCCTACGGGCTGGGTGATACAGATATCACTTGTTATTGATATGTGACTTGTTTCAGGAAACTAGGCATATGTTGTGCATCAATACTTCACAGGAGCGCCAGTTGAACATAAACTTTTTTTTATCAAAATGATTTTTTGGGCAGTAATGCGTGGCCATGGAAAAAGTCAGCAACCTTCCTGCTAGCCATGATTGGCTGAGATAATGAGGGGTTGGACATGCTGAGAGATGAGTTCGGAGTTTGGATTGGTCTGCCATGTAGAACGCTTCTATCTATAATATGAGCTGGTCAGTATGTGTAGGTAATCCTTTCTAACGTGGCTTGTTTGAAAGATATCATGTAGTAGAACTGCATAAATGTTGCTCTCCACTTTCTGGAGGACCAAGTTTTGAAATCAGTGGAATTATAGTATGATAGCTAAGGAGATGGAGAAAATTCTGGCATTTGATTGCAAATATGCAGACAGGGTCGAAAACAGAACACACAGAAGGCTGTTGTATAAAAAACCTGTACGGATTACATCTTCAATCTCAGGGCAACCATGGCATCCATGACAGAGAGAGAAAAGCATCCATCCATGTAGCTACATTTTCAGATATTATACGTTTCAATTTTTTTTCAGAAAGTAATTTTCATTTCAAGTTAAAGTGTACTGTTAGCATTTGAGGGTTGTATTTATGATGAAGTTCAGGGAATTTCATCATAATTTTTGAAACGTATAATATCTGAAAATGTAGCTACATGGATGGATGCTTTTCTCTCTCTGTCATGGATGCCATGGTTGCCCTGAGATTGAAGATGTAATCCGTACAGGTTTTTTATACAACAGCCTTCTGTGTGTTCTGTTTTCGACCCTGTCTGCATATAAACTGGCTAGATAGCTAATGTTACATGTATGATTTGTGTAGTAATTATTTGCATCTCAGAGACAGTTGCATTGCTAATTATAGCCTAATGTTAGCTATCTAACATTGAACCTGGTTGGTTAACTACCTGCAGATTCATGCAGGGTAGTAATGTTATGAGTTGGGATTATGGTTCATTGTTTAGTTAGCTAGCTCCATGTCTAAACAAAAGATTCCACTATGCAAGTAAATATTTCAATAGAATGTTTTATGATGTCCCTGCGAAAACTGTTGATAGACGTAGCTGGTAAATTCACTCTGGCTATCTACGTTGATTTCAGAGCAGTCTCGTCTGAGTGTGCCAGAGTGCAGAATACCTGATGAATTTATGAACGCTCAACACCTGTTGAATATGGACGGTGTCTGTAAACGTTGGCAAAAAAAGCGTAATTACATTTTTGCCAGCAGCCCAGTTGCAGTCACCAATGCTCTGGATAACACAAAAACAGCCTAACCAGCTCTGCCAGGGCGAGTAAAATGGTCAGAGTGAGATGTTGTCTGGAAGTAGCTAGCAAACTAGCCAACTTTAGCCAGTTAGCTTGGGTGCTTGACTGCTGTTGTTAAGTTAGAATGCTCGGATCAACCCTACTTTACGAACGGACAGTCTGACAACGCTCTGAATTTACGAACGGACAGTCTGACAACGCTCTGAATTTACGAACGGACAGTCTGACAACGCTCTGAATTTACGAACGGACAGTCTGACAACGCTCTGAATTTACGAACGGACAGACCACACTCCGGCACTCCAGATTAAATTTATGAACACACCCATAGTATAAACCAGCCTTTAGTCTTGAAATCTTTTTTTTGTTTAATACATAGCCTCATGTGAATCCTTAAAGAGATGGGTGGGGCTCGAGCTTAAGAGGGTGTGAATGATGCTGAATGGGTGTAGACAAAGAAGAGCTCTCCAGTAGGTACCAAACATTTAAGGTCCATTTTCTCAAAATCGAAGTTACAAAGCAGAATTACTTTCCCATTGTTCCTCAACTGTAGTATCTGATATACCATTTTCTCGCTCTGAGTCTCAACTTTTATCAAAATTTAAGAAATACAATTTAAATCATTGCTACATGAGACCAAATCGAGCTGGTCGGTCACATATCTACAAAGCGTATTTATGTGAATCACACTGCTGCAATCTCATTTAGCTAGGCCTATTTGCCCCTTGTGGATTTTGTGGATGGCTGTTCACAAATGTACAGTGTATGTGTATTTTAACCTAATAATGGTTGAATAGTAGAAGTTTAAGCTGCCTTTCAAATCACTGGTTTTGCCACCAGTGGACAGCCAGTGAAAAATGTGTATTTGCAACAGCTGCATAGTGCTGATCCCAGCCTATCTTCATAGACGTCTGAGGTAGTTCCTACTTTATAACAGTGCTGGGAAAAGTGCTCAATTGTCACACTTAAGTATAAGGACAAATACATTAATAGAAAATTACTCCAGTAAAGGTGAAAGTCACCCAGTAAAATACTACTTGAGCAAAAGTCTAAAAGTATTTGGTTTTAAATACACATACGTATCAAAAATAATTTCAAATTCCTTATATAAAGCAAACCCGACTGCACAATTTCCTTTTTAATTATTTTTTATTATGGACAACCAGGGGAACACTCCAATGCTCAGACATCATTTACAAACTAAGCATTTGTGTTTAGTGAGCCCGCCAGACAGTAGCAATGACCAGGGTTGTTATCTTGATTAATGCGTGAATTGGACCATTTTTCTGTCCAAATGTGACGAGTACTTTAAAAAATATATATATTGCTCAATCTAATTCGTAGTGATTTTAAAAAGTCCATAGACCTAATGGACGCACTTAGAGGGGAAATCTGTAGTTGCTACAGTACATCCATATTTTGACTTATAAATTAATGATATATGGACCCATTGATTCTTGAAGAATATAACTTATAAACACAAGCTTGTTTTTCCTCCAATGTTTGCAAACATTGTAAATGTAAACAAACACTGTACAGCCTCAACACATGGTTAAAACAATAATGTTGACATCATGGATGGTCAGTCCTTGGAGCTCTGTCTATTAATCTGAGAGTGGTTACATTTCTCCAGGCCCATCCCTCAGCTTTTGACTAAAACAAAGGCGGGGTTAGTTGCATTGTTATTGTTTCAACTGTGGGTTTGCCCTTTAAACAGCTGCCAATTATTGAGATATCAAAGTGTCACCAACAAAAACACAAACAATAGGCCTATAGAAAATGCAGCATATGGCATATATCTTTTACATGCAAGAAGCACTTTTTGGTAGTGCTCAAAGCATGCTATTCCATGAGAGCAGCATTTCTTTTTCAACTCGAAGCAATGAGCCCAATTAGTACTCCATGACAACAAAACCATAAACAACAGAGTAGGCTAATAAGTCCTTCATATTTCCAAGTCCTATTCTTGAAGATCAAGGGGTATTAAAATGAATCGGAATGACTGGAAATCTGACAGACTGGTTTATAATGTAAAGCTATAACCTAAATCGTATTATTATCTGTAGTAGAAAGCAATGGGTTAGAGTAAGCCTACATAATCAACCCATAAAGTAAAATGCAACATCCATTTATGGCCAGGGCTATGTATACTGTAACATTGATTTATCCTGCAATAGATGTCGTTCAATTGGTAATATACATTTTTGTCTTCTAATGCCTCGTAAGGGGAAAGTAATCTAAAAGTAACCAAAAGTAATCAGATTGTGTTAACGTATGGGAAAAGGAAAATAAAATGGGAAAAGTATGGGACAATAAAAAGTTACATTACTGATTACAATTTTAAACAGGTAACTAGCAACCATAACGAATTACATTTAGAACGTAACCTACCCAACCCGGCAAATGGGCGCACACACATACAGAAACACACACACATCTGCGTACATACAGTGTCTTCGGGAAGTATTCAGACCCCTTAACTTTTTCTACATTTTGTTACGTTACTGCCTTATTCTAAAATGGATTCAGTTGTTTCTTTCCCCTTATCAATCCACACACAATACCCCATAATGACGAAGCAAAAACTTTCATCCGACCAGAGAATCTTGTTTCTCATGATCTGAGAGTCTTTAGGTGCCTTTTGGCAAACTCCAAGCGGGCTGTCATGTGCCTTTAACTGAGGAGTGGCTTCCTTCTGGCCACTCTACCATAAAGGCCTGATTGGTGAAGCGCTGCAGAGATGGTTGTCCATCTGGAAGGTTCTCCCACCTCCACAGAGGAACTCTAAAGCTCTGTCAGAGTGACCATCAGGTTCTTGGTAACTTCACTGACATAGGCCCTACTCCCCCGATTGCTCAGTTTGGTTGGGCAGGGGAAGAGTCTTTGTGGTTCCAAACATCTCCCATTTAAGAATGATGGAGGCCACTGTGTTCTTGGGGATCTGCAATGCTGCAGAAATGTTTTGGTACCCTTCCCCAGATCTGTGCCTCGACACAATCCTGTCTCGGAGCTCTACGGACAATTCCTTCGACCTCGTGGCTTGGTTTTTGCTCTGACATGCACTGTCAACTGTGGGTCCTTATATAGACAGGTGTGTGCCTTTCCAAATCATGTCCAACCAGTTGAATTTACCACTGGTGGACTCTAAATCAAGTTGTGGAAACATCTGAAGGATGATCAATGGAAACAGGATGCACCTGAGCTCAATTTCGAGTCTCATAGCGAAGGGGCTGAATATTTTTGTAAGTAAGGTATTTCTGTTTTTACATTTTAATGAATTAGCAAAATTTCTCAAAACCTGTTTTTGCTTTCTCATTATGGGATATTGTGTGTAGATTGCTGAGGATTTTTTATTTTATTTAATCCATTTTAGAATAAGGCTGTAACATAACAACATTTGGAAAAAGTCAAAGGGTCTGAATACTTTCTGAAGGCACTGTATACACACATGCAAAATCACACAAACATGCACGACAAACACACGTACAAACGCACACATATGCATGCACACACACACGCACGCAAACACACACACTCACGCACGCACGCGCACCCCACCACACACACACACACACACACACACACACACACACACACACACACACACACACACACACACACACACACACACACACTTCTGATTACGAATTATACAGCTCTGGTACCAGCATGGTCAGAGATTAGAACATTTCATTAGAGCCAGATTCAATTTGATTAAATTGTTTCTTTTTTCCACAATTGACAAAGATGCAACAATGAATACATCAGGGGAAATCAAAGAAAACAGAGTTGTGATTTATAGACCACAATGACAAAGATGATGACTCCAAGGGGCTAGAAGCAGACAACAACACCAATACAACACCAAAACAACAACTTCTAGTGATCCTATGAACTTAACAGGCAAGCTCTCAGAGAAATGTATATTGCCTGAGTCCCTGGTGGTAAGATACACATGCACACATAGTGTCTGTCAGAGGCCTTACCACCTAAATTCCACTAATTTGAGACATTTTTGTTGCATTCCTATGGGGAAATTGTGTCTAATTCCATTGACAGGAATTGAAAAAGAATTGACCTCAACTCTGTAGTGTCTGTACTGTTGTGGTCTCTGGAATGCATGTTGCCCATAAGGAAGTATTGTACAGGGTTCAATGTTTCTTCACTAACCTTTCAGGTCTTTGAAATACACTGTTCAGCTCAGTCTCTCTGCCTTGAACATTGACCTACAAGAGAGAGGCCGGAGCCGTACTCTGATACAGAATCACAGAGATTACACAACACACACAAACCACAAACCCTCAACTCCAACCCTAATCCTAACCCCAGAGTAGAAAGATGAGAAGAGTGAGATAGAGCCAGAGAGAGAGTGAGACAGAGAGAGAGAGCCAGAGACAGAGACAGAGAGGGAGACAGAAAGAGAGAGACAGAGAGACAGAAAGAGAGACACAGAGAGGGAGAGAAAGAGAGAGAGAGAGAGAGTGAGAGAGAGAGAGAGAGAGAGAGAGAGAGAGAGAGAAGACAAAGCCTATTCTGGGTAAGGATGAAAATGAGTTCATGGATAAAATTCCAGACCCCAGATTTCTTGGAGAGACAAGAGCAGTGTTTAGCCAGGATTGTGTCAATATATCAAACCAGCCCAAAATACACCTCCAACCCCACTGCCTGTTTATTACCCGAGTCTGTGTTCTGACCACACATACACACACACAAACAAACACGGCTGCATGCAGGCGCACACACACACATACACCGCATTTATGTGCGCAAACACTCGCTCTAGCCAAATACAACCACTCAAATGTGACATCTACACAGAAATACACATGTTTCCTTGGAGACATAGGCTACATTCCACCCAGCAACCAATAAACACAACACACACATTGGCCTACTTCTGTCCTGCATTCTAGATCATTCCTCAAGATTCTTGTTTAATGGTATTATTCTACTGTAGTCCATTTACACTTTCTGGAGTCAAACCCTCAGCATGTTGCGAACACACACTACTTGTCAAAGGTTTGGACACACCTACTCATTCAAGGGTTTGTCTTTATTTTGACTATTTCTACATACATAGAATATTGGTGAAGACATCAAAACTATGAAATGACACATATGGAATCATGAAGTAACCAAAGAAGTGTATTTAATGTAGGTTGTCCCGCCCTTGTTTTGTGCGGGATTGTTTATTTTGTCATTCGTTTTGTCTGTCGGTGTTTTCTGTTTATTATTCTCCGGTTAGTCTTTATCCTGTGTTGGATATATTCACCCTGTCTGTATTTGGGTTGACCGTTGTTTGTTTTTGTTCACCGGAGAATAAACTTTATATCGCTATCTGCTCTCTGCGCCTGATTCCACCCACCTTGATTAGACGTGACACCTGGAATGCATATAAATTAATTTGTGGAATATCTTTCCTTCTTCATGCTTTTGAGCCAATCAGTTGTGTTGTGACAAGGCAGGGGTGGTATACAGAAGATAGCCCTATTTGGTAAAAGACCATGTCCATATATTATGGCAAGAACAGCTCAAATAAGCAAAGAGAAACGACAGTCCATCAATACTTTAAGAAATTAAGGAACATTTCTAGAACTTTGAACTATTTTTCAAATGCAGTTGCAAAAATCATCAAGCGCTGTGATGAAACTGGCTCTCATGAGGACCGCCACAGGAAAGGAAGACCCAGAGTAGCCTCTGCTGCAGAGGATAAGTTCATTACAGTTTCCAGCCTCAAATTGCAATCCAAAGAAATGCTTCCTGGAGTTAAAGTAACATACACATCTCAACATCAACTGTTCAGAGGAGACTGCGGTAATCAGGCCTTCATGGTCGGATTGCTGCAAAGAAACCACTACTAAAAGACACCAATAAGAAGAAGAGACTTGCTTGGGCCAAGAAACATGAGCAATGGACATTAGACCGGTGGAAATCTGTCCTTTGGTCTGATGAATCCAAATTAGAGATTTGTGGTTCTAACCGCCATGTCTTTGTGAGACGTAGAGTAGGTGAATGGATGATCTCCGCATGTGTGGTTCCCACCATCAAGCATGGAGGAGGAGGTGTGATGGTGCTTTGCTGGTGACACTGTCTGTGATTTATTTAGAATTCAAGACACATTTAACCAGCATGGCTACCACAGAATTCTGCAGCGATATACCATCCAATCTGGTTTGCGCTTAGTGGGACTATCATTTGTTTTTCAAAAGGACAATGACCCAACACACCTCCAGAATGTGTAAGGGCTATTTGACCAAGAAGGAGAGTGATAAAGTACGACTGGAGTTTATATATAAATGCCTAGAACATTTCAATTTTGGGGAATCTCTTATAAAATGGGTTAAGGTTATGTATAGTAACCCTAGGTGTAAAATAGTAAATAATGGCTACATCTCAGAAAGTTTAAAACTATCTAGAGGAGTAAAACAAGGTTGTCCACTATCGGCATATCTATTTATTATTGCCATTGAAATGTTAGCTGCTAAGATTAGATCAAACAATAATATTAAGGGATTAGAAATCTGTGACTTACGTATTGGATCACTAAAAAAAGCACATTTTACATTACCATGTAGTTTACCAATTAAATTGTCTGACGGAGATGTGTATACAAATCCCAAAAGAATTAAATGATTTCACTCCAATACATTTTTAGAGAAAGTTAGCAAAAGTCAATAAGATCTTGCTACCATGGAAAGGAAAATATCTGTCTATTTGTGGAAAAATCACCCTGATTAACTCCTTAGTTATTTCACAGTTTACCTATTTGCTTATGGTTTTGCCTACACCTAGTGACCTGCTTGATTATATGAACCAAAAAATATTACATTTTATTTGGAACGGCAAGCCAGATCAGGGCCTATTTATATAACGAATATGAATTTGGTGGGCAGAAATGATTAAATATTAAAGCATTAGACCTCTCACTAAAGGCATCAGTCATACAAAAGTTATACTTAAATCCAAACTGGTTCTCTAGTCAATTGGTACGAATGTCTCATGAACTTGTATGTCGACCCTGTATTAAAGAACATAAATGGTTAAGGAAAAGTGTGATAAATAAAAACATATACCAATTTCCTTTAAGGACCAAAAAACTGATTAGTTTAACACTTTTTTGGTTACTACATGATTCCATATGTGTTATTTCATAGTTTTGATGTCTTCACTGTTATTTTACAACGTAGAAAATAGTAAAAATAAAGAAAAACCCTTGAATGAGTAGGTGTGTCCAAACTTTTGACTGGTACTGTACATTGTGGGGGGAATTAGCATGGAGGCTGCTGAGGGGAGGACAGCTCACAATAATGGCTGGAATGGAGTGGATGAGATGGCATCAAACACATGGAAACCATTTAGCCTCAGGCCACCATTCTGACCCACGTTTCAAATTTCATGTTTTAATGTCACAAGTACAGTGAAATGCCTTTCTTGAAAGCTCTAAACCCAACAATGCAGTAATAAATATCAATTTAGTCCTAAAAATAACAAAGTAGAACAAAAACACACAATAAATAAAAAATAAGAAGAACATGAGAAAGTAAGTAAGCTATATACATAGTCAGTTCCTGGGTCAGTTCCAATACCATATTTACAATGTGCAGGGATACATTGATTGAGGTAGATATGTATAGGGGTAAGGGGACTAAGCATCAGGATATATGATACGTTAATCCCTTTAATCTGCTATACAATACGCTATTGGGCCTCATTCACTCTCACTGATTTTCTCCCACTGATGCACTCTCACTGGGTCCTAATAGGCCTCGGGAACACAGATCTAATGGGCCTGGGGAACACATCTGGTTCCGTGGGAGAATAGATATGTCATGACTAACAGGGTTCTGGTCTTAGTTCTGTGGGGGATAGATGGATGGTAGTTGAGATTATGGGCCCAGGAAAAGGCCTGGAAATGCAGATCCCAGATCTCCAAGCCCCAGTCCCACAGCTCCAAGCCTCATCTCCAGACCAGAGCTCCCTGGCCCTGTCCGGGGTGGGCCCACTTGCTCTCTCCATCTGGATCTAATCACGAGGGTTTGTCGTTGAGAATTGAATCAAATTAAAAAGTGTAATATTTAATGCGACACCAGATGGAAACGGATAGGGGAAAAGAGGCCCTGTGGTCAGTCTAATATCCCCCTCTGAAGACCGGGCCTGGAATTCCTGGAGGCATAGCCTGTGGAAATATGTATGCACACATATGGGAGAGGAAGAGAGGCAGGCAGGGAGGCACGAACGATGTAACAAGATTAGTCGGAGTCAGGACACAGGAGCAGGGGATTCTGAGATCTAGACTGTCAATCAAACCGCCTGCGGCCGGAGAAAGACAGGTCTACTTGCCGGACACTTCAGAGTACCTATAAGCACACAACAGCAGATACACACGGGTAGACACACACACACAAACAGACACACACACACTGTGTGGGCTGAGTTTGAGGTGATGTTTAGGACAGCTGTGGCTCAGGGGAAGCAACTCTTTCTTTTTTAGCTTTCATAAAAACGAAGACCAAGGCTAGAATTTCAGAGGGAGAAAGCGAGAGGTCGCCTGGACAATGAAATATAAAATAGCCAAATGTAATAATGTGATATTGAACCAACTTAAGGAGCAACGCTGGACGTAAATCAAAGGCCTGATGGGAAGGCAGGGGTTTCCAACACTCAACACCCAGTCATAATGACCTACAGTACAAATATTTCACTTGGACATTTTACTTGATGTATGTCAGTGCAGTGGAGCAGCTGGGTTGGGTCTCCATGGGGGAATTACTTGATTTCATAGGAATACAAGGCACACTTGATTTCAGAGAATACATCAATCAATCAATCAATCAACCAAATGTATTTATAAAGCCCTTTTTACATCAGCAGAAACCCAGCCTAAAACCCCAAACAGCAAGAAACGCAGGTGCAGAAGCACACACAGTACACAATATCAAGACTTTTGAGTCAAAATCTGTGGGTCTTATAGATGTTCTGGTATCTATGAGGCAGGATATCCTGTACTGTACTGGGTGGAATGAACGCTCTATGGGTTTCAGCGAGGGCCTGTGTGAACCAATAGGTACAAGAGGAGCGGAATGGAAGGTAAACTTGATTTGAGATACATGTATACTGTGCACACAAAGCAGGCCAGGACATGAGACAAAAATATGTGGGTCTTAAGAGATGTTATGTGTATCTGCACACAATGTGAGGGTCTACACACGACACTGAGTTGTGAGCGTGGTATCACAGGGAGAGTTGATGTGGATGTCTGCATTAGGAGCTTGCACAGTATATGGATTTTAGCATGTGAGTACCTCCCCATGTTATTTTAGCATGGTGTGAGAGCCTCCCCATGTGATTTTAAAATGTGAGTTCCTCCCCATGTGATTTTAGCATGGTGTGAGTTCCTCCCCATGTGATTTTAGCATGGTGTGAGTGCCTCCCCATGTGATTTTAGCATGGTGTGAGTTCCTCCCCATGTGATTTTAGCATGGTGTGAGTGCCTCCCCATGTGATTTTAGCATCGTGTGAGTTCCTCCCCATGTGATTTTAGCATCGTGTGAGTTCCTCCCCATGTGATTTTAGCATGGTGAGAGTTCCTCCCCATATGATTTTAGCATGGTGAGAGTTCCTCCCCATGTGATTTTAGCATGGTGAGAGTTCCTCCCCATGTGATTTACCATGGTGTGAGTGCCTCCCCATGTGATTTTAGCATGGTGTGAGTTCCTCCCCATGTGATTTTAGCATGGTGTGAGTTCCTCCCCATGTGATTTTAGCATGGTGTGAGTGCCTCCCCATGTGATTTTAGCATGGTGTGAGTGCCTCCCCATGTGATTTTAGCATGGTGTGAGTGCCTCCCCATGCGATTTTAGCATGGTGTGAGTGCCTCCCCATGTGATTTACCATGGTGTGAGTGCCTCCCCATGTGATTTTAGCATTGTGTGAGTTCCTCCCCATATGATTTTAGCATGATGTGAGTTCCTCCCCATGTGATTTTAGCATGGTGTGAGTGCCTCCCCATGTGATTTTAGCATGGTGAGAGTTCCTCCCCATGTGATTTTAGCATGGTGTGAGTTCCTCCCCATGTGAATTTAGCATGGTGTGAGTTCCTCCCCATGTGATTTTAATATGGTGTGAGTTCCTCCCTAATCAATGTGACAGAGGATGACACCAAGCTCTGAAGACCACCATGGGAGAAACATGGGACTGGGCCCAACTGGGTCACAAACACACAAACCCATTCACACATATGCTCACACACAATATACAGTTGAAGTCAGGAGTTTACATACACTTAGGTTGGAGTCATTAAATCTCATTTTTCAACCACTCCACAAATTTCTTGTCCAGTGGGTTAGAAGTTTATATACACTAAGATGACAGTGCCTTTAAACAGCTTGGAAAATTCCAGAAAATGTTATCATGGCTTTAGAAGCTTCTGATAGGCTAATTGACATAATTTGAGTCCATTGGAGGTGTACCTGTGGATGTATTTCAAGGCCTCATACTCAGTGCCTCTTTGCTTGACATCATGGGAAAATCAAAAGAAATCAACCAAGACCTCAGAAAAATAATTCATCCTTGGGAGCAATTTCCAAACGTCTGAAGGTACCACGTTTATCTGTACAAACAAGTACACAAGTATAAACACCATGGGACCACGCAGACGTCATATCGCTCAGGAAGGGGATGCGTTCTGTCTCCAAGAGATGAACGTACTTTGGTGCGAAAAGTGCAAATCAATCACAGAACAACAGCAAAAGACCCTGTGAAGATGCTGGAGGAAACAGGTACAAAATTATCTATATCCACAGTAAAACGAGTCCTATATCGACATAACCTGAAAGGCCACTCAGCAAGGAAGAAGCCACTGCTTCAAAACCGCCATAAAAAAAACTACGGTTTGCAACTGCACATAGACCGTAATTTTTGGAGAAATGTCTTCTGGTCTGTTGATACAAAAATACAACAGTTTGGCCATAATGACCATCGTTATGCTTAGAGAAAAATGGGGGGGGGTGTTTGAGATTAAATGTATTTGGCTAAGGTGTTTGTAAACTTCCGACTTCAACCTCCAACTTCGTGGCCAAAAGTTTTGAGAATGACACAAATATTAATTTTCACAAATCTGCTGCCTCAGTTTGTATGATGGCAATTTGCATATACTCCAGAATGTTATGAAGAGTGATCAGATAAATAACAATTAATTTTAAAGTCCCTCTTTGCCATTCAAATGAACTGAATCCACAAAAAAACATTTCCACTGCATTTCAGTGATTCTCTCGTTAACACAGGTGTGCGTGTTGACGAGGACAAGGCTGGAGATCATTCTGTCATGCTGATTGAGTTTGAATAACAGACTGGAAGCTTCAGAAGAAGGGTGGTGCTTGGAATCATTGTTCTTCCTCTGTCAATCATGGTTAACTGCAAGGAAACACGTGCCGTCATCATTGCTTTGCACAAAAATGGCTTCACCTTCTTCATATTGCTGCCAGTAAGATTGCACCTAAATCAACCATTTATCGGATCAACAAGAAGAGTGGTTAAATTGTTGTGAAGAAGGCTTCAGGGCACCCAAGAAAGTCCAGCAAGCGCCAGGATCGTCTCCTAAAGTTGATTCAGCTGCGGGATCGGGGCACCACCAGTACAGAGCTTGCTCAGGAATGGCAGCAGGCAGGTGTGAGTGCATCTGCACGCACAGTGAGGCGGAGAATTTTGGAGGATCGGCTGGTGTCAAGAAGGGCAGCAAAGAAGCCACTTCTCTCCAGGAAAAACATCAGGGACAGACTGATATTCTGCAAAAGTTACAGGGATTGGACTGCTGAGGACTGGGGTAAAGTCATGTTCTCTGATGAATCCCCTTTCCGATTGTTTGGGGCACCCGGAGAAAAGCTTGTCCGGAGAAGACCAGGTGAGCGCTATCATCAGTCCTGTGTCATGCCAACACTAAAGCATCCTGAGACCATTCATGTGTGGGGTTGCTTCTCAGCCAAGGGAGTGGGCTCACTCACAATTTTGCCTAAGAACACAGCCATGAATAAATAATGGTACCAACATATCTTCTGAGAGCAACTTCTCCCAACCATCTAGGAACAGTTTGGTAACGAACAATGCCTTTTC
The DNA here is from genome assembly GCF_036934945.1 of Oncorhynchus masou masou. NCBI lineage: Eukaryota > Metazoa > Chordata > Actinopteri > Salmoniformes > Salmonidae > Oncorhynchus > Oncorhynchus masou. Next base: position 62,669,228 of record NC_088229.1, on the reverse strand, counting down.
CAGCATGATGAAGCATCTTGCCAAAAGGCAAAAGTGATAACTAAGTGGCTCTGGGAACAAAACATTGATATTTTGGGTCCATGGCCAGGAAACTCCCCAGACCTAAATCCCATTGAGAACTTGTGGTCAATCCTCAAGAGGCGGGTGGACAAACAAAAAAACACAAATTCTGACAAACTTCAAGCATTGATTATACAAGAATGGGCTGCCATCAGTCAGGATGTGGCCCAGAAGTTAATTGACAGCATGCCAGGGCAGATTGCAGAGGTCTTGGAAAAGAAGGGTCAACACTGCAAATATTGACTCTTTGCATCAACTTTATGTAATTGTCAGTAAATGCCTTTGACACTTATGAAATGCTTGTAATTATACTTCAGTATTCCATAGTAACATCTGACAAAAATATCTAAAGACACTGAGGCAGCAGACTTAGTGAAAATTAATATGTGCGTCATTCTCAAAACTTTTGGCCACGACTGTACACTGAGTGTACAAAACATTAAGAACACCCCCCGATATTCATCTGACAAAGCCTGCTCTTTGAGTGAGTGAGTGAGTGAGTGAGTGAGTGAGTGAGTGAGTGAGTGAGTGAGTGAGTGAGCGGGTGAGTGAGTGAGTGAGTGAGTGTGAGTGAGAGTGACTGAGTGAGTGAGTGTGAGTGAGTGAGTGTGAGTGAGTGAGTGAGAGTGAGTGAGTGAGAGTGACTGTGAGTGAGAGTGACTGAGTGTGTGCCAGGACACATTATTTATGGTTGGCACTCTTTCAGCAAGCTTCCTCACTTTTCTACACCACATACAACACACAGACACAGACATAGGCCTATACATATTCACATATGAACAAACGTTTACTTTCTTTAACCGATCAACATTTTAAACTAAAGCACATTACAGACATTCACATGGGCATAAAACCATGCCTCACAAACCTGAACACAGCATCCTTATCTCTGAATCTGCATATAGAAACGACATCAGTTTACACACATGGCTAGTCTTGATGATGTCCAGGAATGTAATATATCTGTGACCTGGCAGGGCATGGTACAGTACAGGAGAACCCAATATGTAGAATCAACGGAGGACAGAGGGAGGAGAAGAGAAAGAAACATAGAATGCACTTGATCTCTAAGAACCAAGTCAATAAAGAGTGAAAGGAAGGCAAACACTGTACAGAAGTAATAACTGGACTGTGTGTGTGTGTGTGTGTGTGTGTGTGTGTGTGTGTGTGTGTGTGTGTGTGTGTGTGTGTGTGTGTGTGTGTGTGTGTGTGTGTGTGTGTGTGTGTGTGTAGAGAGGAAGGTTAAAAGCATGCAGACTCATACATTCCCTCGGTTCCATGAATAAAGCAAAAATATGCAACAGTATTTGCAGTGGATAAAAGTAGCAGGCAAATAACAGGTCTCTTTTTCAGTCAGTTCCTCGGTCTTCTCATGCTCAACTGGAACCTAACCTCGTTTACATGACACAGAAATAGGTTGAAACAGTAGTACTCTTGTCGCTCAATGTATCCACTCAAGCCAACACTAACCATACAAACATTAGGCTATAGCCATAGTTGAACAGGCGAAACCGTGGAGTTTAGCCGCACGGTATCCAGGGGGGACGAAAACGGGTGTCAGCGCTACTGTGGGGTTCAAAGGTTATACCCCCTAGACTTGACCCGGCTTGTTGCTGGGCAACAACATGTTGTTTTATGCGAGGTCTGGGGCATTGGGAGTCAGGTCATGTACATGGCTTAGCTTTACAAGAGAACAGGGAGAGATGTCTCACACCCCAGAAGCTTGCAAGCTGCCAAGGCAGAAAAATTAAAAAACTTTTTCAGCAAACATAGCTACACCCCTCCCTCACCACAAGAGGCAAGTCAGGCAACAGTTCCCGGAATCTGAGGAGAGAGAGAGAGAGGGGAGAGCGGGGACTATTCTCAATAATACCATTGGGTATATGTATTTACAGTGCATTCGGAAAGTATTCAGACCCCTTGACTTTTTCCACATTTTGTTACATTATAGACTCAATCTACAATTGAATAAATAAAAAAAGTCCTCATCAAACTACACAAAACAGGTTTTGAAAAATGTTTGCAAATTTATGAAAAATAATAAACAGTAATAGGTTATTTACATAACTATTCAGACCCTTTGCTATGAGACTCGAAATTGCGCTCAGGTGCATCCTGTTTCCATTGATCATCCTTGAGATGTTTCTACAACTTGATTGAAGTCCAGCTGTGGTAAATTCAATTGATTGAACATGATTTGAAAAGGCACACACCTGTCTATATAAGGTCCCACAGTTGACAGTGCATGTCATAGCAAAAACCAAGCCATGAGGTCGAAGGAATTGTCCATAGAGCTCCGAGACGGATTGTGTCGAGGTACAGATCTGGGGAAGGTTACCAAAACATTTCTGCAGCATTGAAGGTCCCCAAGAACACAGTGGTCTCCATCATTCTTAAATGGAATAAGTTTTGAAACCCAATGGTCACTCTGACAGAGGTCTAGAGTTCCTCTGTGGAGATGGGAGAACCTTCCAGAGAGAATCTGCAGCACTCCACCGATCAGGCCTTTATGGTAGAGTGGCAAGACGGAAGCCACTCCTCAGTAAAAGGCACATAACAGCCCGCTTGGAGTTTGAAAAAAGCCACCTAAATAATCTCATACCATGAAACCAAGATTGAACTCTTTAGGCCTGAATACCAGGCATCACGTCTGGAGGAAACCTGGCACCATCCCTACGGTGAAGCATGGTGGTGGCAGCATCATGCTGTGGGTATGTTTTTCAGCAGGTAGCAACGGGGAACTTGTCAGGATCGAGGGACAGAGAGATCCTTGATGAAAACCTGCTACAGAGCGCCAAGGACATTAGACTGGGGCGAAGGTTCACCTTCCAAATGGACAATGACCCTAAGCACACATCCAAAACAACACAAGAGTGGCTTCAGGACAAGTCTCTGAATGTCCTTGAGTGGCCCAGCCAGAGCCCGGACTTGAACCTGATTAAAAACATCTCTGGAGAGACCTGAAAATAGCTCCCCATCCAACCTGACAGAGGTTGAGAGGATTGCAGAGAAGAACGGGAGAAACTCTCCAAATACAGGTGTGCCAAGCTTGAAGTGTCATATCCAAGAAGACTTGAGGCTGTAATAGCTGCCAAAGGTGCTTCGACAAAGTACTAAGTACAGGGTCTGAATACTATGGAAATGTATTATTTACGTTTGTTATTGCAAAAGTGTCTTTAAAAAAAAGTTTTTGCTTTGTCATTATGGGGTATTGTGTTTAGATCGATGGGGGGGGGGGGGGGTAAATATTTAATCAATTTTAGATTAAGGCTGTAGTGTAACAAAATGTGGAAAAAGTCAAGGGGTCTGAATACTTTACAAATGCAGTGTATACAGAACTAAAGCTAGTCCTAGACCTAGTCTAACCCTATTTAAACCCTGAGATTACAAACAAAACCCCACCACTATAATTACTTAACCAATAAGTTAACCTCATAGGAAATACGAGCAAGCCATAGTTTAAAAATACTTGTATTTTGGACCAATAACATCATGTCGCAATAAAGTGCATTGATGCATGTCTTTCCTGTTCATGATCCCGGTAGGCCCTTACTGCTTGTCCACCCACTCACCAGACCATAGCCAGCCAAACTCCCTATGAGTCTTATGGGGAGACCAAGGGCATGGCCTCAACACTCAACTCACACACACAATATGTAAAAACAGAGGGATTTTTCCACTGGTGCATATACATAGAGATGGAGGATAGACAGGACTGACAGGTGATCTAGCTCAATCATTGCCACTCAAAATCAACACAAACCAAATCAGGTGTCAAAGTACACAAAGTCCCAAATTCCATTTATGGAGATTCACGGCCCTACATTGTCACTCCCTGACCTTAGAGAGCCTTTTTATGTCTCTATTTGGTTTGGTCAGGGTGTGATTTGGAAGGGCATTCTATGTGTTGTATTTCTTTGTGTTTGGCCGAGTGTTGTTCCCAATCAGAGGCAGCTGTCTATCGTTGTCTCTGATTGGGAATCATACTTTGGTAGCCTTTTTCCCCCACCTATGTTGTGGGATCTTGTCCTTGTATGTTGCTGGTGAGCCCTACAAGGCTGAACGTTTCATTGGTTGTCTCTTTCTTGTTTTGGGGTTATCATTAAAGAATATGATTAACCTACCCCACGCTGCATCTTGGTCTAATTCCACCAACGGCGATCGTCACATACACTCAACGGACTAAGGTCTCCTGGGCAAAGACTAAGCCTAGTCCTGCACTAAAGCTCAATCGATTTTTCCCCAATGAACAGGATTATTAGTCCAAAACTAAGCTTTATCTGTGTCCAGGAAACTGTCCCACAAAGACTAATGTGCCCTAAGACTAACTGCACTCCAGTGTGCTGTAAAGGTGTCTTGGCTCAGTGGAGACTCTGGCTTAGTCAACACCAGCTCCCTAGGAAGCTTTGGCCTGGGGTCTATACTGTAGGACTGTAGCATGGGGAAATGTGGGCATACAGGCACCATCAATCCAGACCCTATAAACCAATCAGCACTAGGAATAAAAGACTGAAAATAGTTACACAGGAGAAGTGATACAACATTCCCACAATGTTCCCAGCCAGGCACCACCTTCATATATTGTGTATATAGTTCCTCTCCTCCCGTTTTGTGTGGATATTGAAGGAGGCCATTTTATGGTAAATGAGAGCTGTATATATACTTTTTAATATTTATTTTTTTCACCTTATTTAACCAGATAGGCTAGTTGAGAACAAGTTCTCATTTACAACTGCGACTTGGCAAAGATAAAGCAAAGCAGTGCAAAAACAAACAACAACAGAGTTACACATACAGTCAATAACTCAATGGAAAAAGTCTATATACAGTGTGTGCAAATGAGGTTAGATAAGGGAGGTAAGGCAATAAATAGGCCATAGTGGCAAAATAATTACAATAAAGCAATTAAACACTGGAGTGATAAATGTGCAGAAGATGAATGTGCAAGTAGACATACTGGGGTGCAAAGGAGCAAAAAAATAAATGAAATAAATACAGTATGGGGATGAGGTAGTTGGATGGGCTATTTACAGATGGGCTATGTACAGGTGCAGTGATCTGTGAGCTACTCTGACGGCTGGTGCTTAAAGTTAGAGGGAGATATAATTCTCCAGCTTCAGTGATTTTTGCATTTCGTTCCAGTCATTGGCAGCAGAGAACTAGAAGGAAAGGCCGGCCAAAGGAGAAATTGGTTTTGGGAATGACCAGTGAAATATACCTGCTGGAGCGCGTGCTACGGGTGGGTGCTGCTATGGTGACCAGTGAGCCGAGATAAGGCGGAGCTTTACCAAGCAAAGACTTATAGATGACCTGGAGCCAGTGGGTTTGGCGGTGAATATGAAGCGAAGGCCAGCCAACGAGAGCATACAGGTCGCAGTGGTGGGTAGTATATGTGGCTTTGGTGACAAAACGGATGGCACTGTGATTGACTGCATCCAATTTGCTGAGTAGAGTGTTGGAGGCTATTTTGTAAATGACGAAGTCAAGGATTTATAGGATAGTCCGTTTTACGAGGGTATGTTTAGCAGCATAAGTGAAGGATGCCACTGCAACTGAACCAGACCCCCCTTTAGCAGTGAGGTAATGGGAGCCGCTACCTGACCAAAACCCCCGATAGCAATTGGCAAACCCTAGAAACCGCTGCACCTCCTTTACCGTGGTGGGAGTCGGCCAATTAAGCACGGCTGAAATGCGTTCACTCTCCATCTCCACCCCTGAGGTGGAAATGTGATATCCTAGGAAGGAGATGGACTGCTGGAAGAACATGCATTTCTCAGCCTTGACATACAGGACATGCTCCAACAGTCGACTAAGCACCTCGCGCACCAAGGACACATGCTCGGCGTGTGCAGCGGAGTATATCAGAATGTCATCGATATACACCACTACACCTTTCCCATGCAGGTCCCTGAAAATCTCATCCACTAAGGCTTGGAAGACTGATGGAGCATTCATCAACCCATAGGGCATTTTTTATTTTATTTTACTAGGCAAGTCAGTTAAGAACAAATTCTTATTTTCAATGGCGGCCTAGGAAGAGTGGGTTAACTGCCTGTTCAGGGGCAGAATGACAGATTTGTACCTTGTCAGCTCGGTGATTCAAAAACTTGCAACCTTTCACTTACTAGTCCAATGCTCTAACCACTAGGCTACCCTGCCGCCCCATGACGAGGTACTCATAATGCCCTGAGGTGGTACTGAACGCCGTCTTCCACTCGTCTCCCTCCCGGATACGCACCAGGTTGTAAGCGCTCCTGAGATCTAGTTTCGTGAAGAAGCGTGCCCCGTGCATTGACTCAATCACTGTGGCTATGAGAGGTAGCGGGTAACTGTACTTCACAGTGATCTGGTTTAGGGCTCGATAGTCAATACACGGGCACAATCCTCCCTCCTTCACAAACTTGAGGAGGCGGGTGAAGTGGAGGAGCGAATTTACCCCTGATGCAGAGATTCGGTGACATGTGACAGGGGATAAACGCAACTCATAGGAAGTGTGGCGTCTACCTGGAGGTTTTTCGCACAATCCCCTGTCACATTTCTCAATGGTAATTGAGTCGCCTTCTTCTTGGAGAAGGCGAGACCCAAATCGGAATATTCGGAGGAAATGTGCATGGTGGAGACCTGGTCTGGACTTTCTACCATAGTAGCACCAACAGAAACACATAAAAACCTCCCGGAGCTCTCTCGCGACCACCCCGTGAGAGCCCTCCGTTTCCATGAAAAAGTGGGGTCATGACAAGCTAACCAGGGTAGGCCTAGCACCACGGGAAACGCAGGAGAGTCTTGTGACCCCCTGCGTCACCATGCCCAGGAGAGCGGTGGCCTCCCTGATTAACCCTGACCCTATTGGTCGACTGTCTAAGGCGTGAAATGGGAATGGTATACCTACTGGAACAATGGGGATTCTTAAACTATGGGCGAATGATCTGTCTATGAAATTCCCAGCGCACCTGAATTGAGCGCCTTATGCTGGGAATGCGGGGAAAACTCGGGAAAAGTAACATGCAAAAACAGGTGTGCAACAGAAGGCTCTGGGTGAGAATGGTGCCGGCTCACCTGGGCTGACACCAGAATGCCCTGGCTGCTACCTCCACCCCCAGAGGAACCAACCCGACACCGAACGGGAGTGTGACCTCTGCCACCACAGATGGGGCACGTGAAGGAACCTCCTCTGGTCTCCACGAGCGCAGCACCTCCCAGCTCCATGGGTATCGGAGCGGTGGTGCTGGGGGATGGAACCGACAGATCCCGATCTGGACGTCCGCGGTTAGCCAGCAGGTTATCCAGCCGAATGGACAGGTCCACCAGCTGGTCAAAGGTGATGGTGGTGTCCCTGCAGGTCAACTCCCGACGGACGTCCTCGCGCAAACTACAGCGAGTGGTCGATCAGGGCCCTGTCGATGCGTCCAGGGTCCGAAAGTCCATCGTGAACTCCTGGGTGCTCCTCGTCCCCTGCCTCAGGGGGAAGAGAAATCCTTGAAGTGGTCCACCACCGCATCTCCTTCTCCCCACACAGCGTTGGCCCACTCCAGAGCTTTCCCCGAGAGGCACGAGACGAGGGCGGACACCCTCTCACGGCCAGAGGGAGCCGGGTGAACGGTCGCCAGGTGTAAATCCAGTTGCAGCAGGAAACCCTGGCAGCGGGCGGCCGTCCCATCATACTCCCTGGGAAGTGCGAGACGAATCCCACTGGAACCGGGTGCAGAGGGGGTGAGTAGTGGAGATCCCTGTTGTACTGGTGGGGGTGCTGGGAGGACTCTCTGTCTCTCCCAGCTGTCCATCGTCTGGACGACACGATCCATGGTGGTGCCGAGATGGTGAAGCATCGCTGCGTGCTCCTGGACGCACTCCTCGACTCCGCTACCAGGGGTACCTGCTCCTGCTGACTCCATAATTCGGAGGATGTGGAATTCTGTAAAGGAGTGCATAACTGGCTGCAGGGAAGTCAGGCTCAGGAGAGCAGAAATGGGTAGCAAACAGAGCCCTTTATTGAGGCAAACAAAACACGGCACTCAGAAAACTTAACACACACGGGTTACAATAACCCGGCGCAAACCAGCCTGGAGTACACATACATTTACATATAACAATTCCACACACAGACATGGGGGGAAACAGAGGGTTATATGCAAGACGAGTAATGAGGGAATGCAAACCAGGTGTGCGGGAAAACAAGACAAAACAAATGGAAAATGAAAGGTGGATCGGTGATGAATAGAAGACCGGTGACGACGACCGCCAAATGCTGTCCGAACAAGGAGAGGGACCGACCTTGGCGGAAGTCGTGACAGTAGGATAGATATGGGTCTGTAGCACTTTAGGTCTAGAGTGTCTCCCCCTTTGTATAGGGGGATGACCGCGGCGGTTTTCCAATCTTTGGGGATCTCAGACGATAAGAAAGAAAGGTTGAACAGGCTAGTAATTTTTAGAAAGACAGGGTCTAGATTGTCTAGCCCTGCAGATTTGTAGGAGTCTAGATTTTGCAGCTCTTTCAGAACATCAGCTATCTGGATTTGGGTGAAGGAGAAATGGGGGAGGTTTGGGCAAGTTGCTGTGGGGGGTGCAGGGCTGTTGACTAGAGTAGGGGTAGCCAGGTGAAAAGCATAGCCAGCTGAAGAAAAATGCTTCTTGAAATTCTCAAATATCGTGGATTTATTGATGGTGACAGTGTTTCCTAGCCTTAGTGCAGTGGGCAGCTGGGAGGAGGTGCTCTTATTCTCCATGGACTTTACAGTGTCCCAGAACTTTTGGAGTTTGTGCTACAGGATGCAAATTTCTGTTTGAAAAGGTTAGCCTTTGCTTTCCTAACTGCCTGTGTATATTGGTTCCTAACTTCCCTGAAAAGTTGCATATCACATGGGTTATTCAATGCTAATGCAGTACGCCACAGGATGATTTTGTGCTGGTCAATGGCAATCAGGTCTGGAGTGAACCACGGGCTATATCTGTTCCTGGTTCTACATTTTTTGAATGGGGCATGCTTATTTAAGATGGTGAGGAAAGCACTTTTAAAGAATAACCAGGGATCTTCTACTGACGGAATGAGGTAAATATCCTTCCAGGCTACCCGGGCCAGGTCGATTAGAAAGGCCTGCTCGCTGAAGTGTTTTAGGGAGCGTTTGACAGTGATGAGGGGTGGTCGTTTGACCACAGACCCATTACGGACGCAAGCAATGAGGCAGTGATCGCTGAGATCCTGGTTGAAGATAGCAGAGATGTATTTGGAGGGCAGGTTGTTTAGGATGATATCCAAGAGGGTGCCCGTGTTTACAGATTTGGGGTTGTACCTGGTAGGTTCATTGATAATTTGTGAGATAGAGGAAATCAAGCTTAGATTGTAGGATGGCCGGGATGTTAAACATGTCCCAGTTTAGGTAACCTAACAACACGAGCTCTGAAGATAGATGCGGGGCAGTCAATTCACATATGGTGTCCAGCGCACAGCTGGGGGCAGAAGGTGGTCTATAGCAAGTGGCAAATGTGAGAGAATTGTTTCTGGAAAGGTGGATTTTTAAAGTAGAAGCTCAAATTGTTTGGGCACAGACCTGGATATTAAGACATACCTCTGCAGGCTATCTCTTCAGTAGATTGTACTCTGCCCCCATTGGCAGTTCTATCTTGTCGGAAAATGTTATAGTCAGGGATGGAAATGTCAGGGTTTTTGGTGGCCTTCCTAAGCCAGGATTCAGACATGACGCAGACATCCGGGTTGGCAGAGTGTGCTAAAGCAGTGAATAAAACAAACTTAGGAAGAATGCTTCTAATGTTAACATGCATGAAACCAAGGCCTTTACAGTTACAGAAGTCAACAAATGAGAGCGCCTGGGGAATGGGAGTGGAGTTAGGCACAGCAGGGCCTAGATTAACCTCTACATCACCAGAGGAGCAGAGGAGTAGGATAAGGATATGGCTAAAGGCTATAAGAACTGGTCATCTAGTACGTTCGGAACAGAGAGTAAAAGGAGCAGGTTTCTGGGTGTGTTAGAATAGATTCAATGTTCAATGCATAATGTAGAGACAAAGGTATTTGTAATAATGACAATTACAACAATACTGAATGAAAACCTATTTTAACTTAATATAAAACATCAATAAAATCAATTTAGCCTCAAATAAATAATGAAACATGTTCAATTTGGTTTAAATAATGCAAAACAAAGTGTTGGAGAAGAAAGTAAAAGTGCAATATGTGCCATGTAAGAAAGCTAATGTTTAAGTTCCTTGCTCAGAACATGAGAACATATGAAAGCTGGTGGTTCCTTTTAACTTGAGTCTTTAATATTCCCAGGTAAGAAGTTTTAGGTTGAAGTTATTATAGGAATTATAGGACTATTTCTCTCTATACCATTTATATTTCATATACTTTTGACTATTGGATGTTCTTATAGGCACTTTAGTATTGCCAGTGTAACAGTATAGCTTACGTACCTCTCCTCGCTCCTACCTGGGCTCGAACCAGGAACACAACGACAACAGCTACCCTCAAAGCAGCGTTACCCATGCAGAGCAAGAGGAACAACCACTCTCAGCGCGAGTGACGTTTGAAATGCTATTAGCGCGCACCCTGCTAACTAACTAGCCATTTCATATCACATCGTTACACCAGCCTAATCTCGGGAGTTGATAGGCTTGAAGTCATAAACAGCAGCACTGCTGGCAAAACGCACAAAAGTGCTGTTTGAATGAATGCTTATGAGCCTGCTGGTGCCTACCATCGCTCAGTCAGACTGCTCTATCAAATCATAGACTTAATTATAACATAAATAATTAATATTAATATTAATAAAAACAAAATTTGAGAGAGCACTGACCCTGGTGCTAGAGGGGGTATGCAGCTGGATTGAATGTTTGAAGGGGTACGGGACTATAAAGTGTTTGGGAATCACTGTAAGATGATAGCATGGGGACATGAAGACGGAAGGGAGGAGAGGGTGTGTGTGTGTGTGTGTGTGTGCGTGCGTGCGTGCGTGCAGGCATGCGAGAGAGAGAGAGAGCATCATGGGAGCTAGCGTGTCACAGAATAGTCCTAGCCGGCCAGACTGAGGTAGGGAGTTCCCAGCAGGTTAATCTTTACACTGAGGCTGACCGGGGGAAGGTGGGGTGAGGGAGGAGGGTTACTGTGAGTCATAAGGTTCCTGACTGTCATTAACATGTTACCGAAACCAACCCTGACACACAAGCATGACTGTGACACTATCCAGAGTCACACACACTCACCTAACAGAGTTAATTCTGAAACACACATAAATACAAGGTTGACTGTACTTTTGACTGAACACACATAGGCAAACATGTTGTAGACGTTCAACATAGCAGTTTGGCTACTGTACAAGGAGAGCCATCCATTACTATGGAACATCCTTCACAGACTCTATACAGTCCAAACACAATGCCAAAATATATATGCTACTATGATGGTGGTCAAGTGCATTAGTCTGTTATTCTAGCTATATGGAGATATCGGTTCATATTGTTCTTGCCTTCGGAAGCAGATGTCAGAATCTTTCAACACGATGGATGTAGACATAGCCAATGGACATTCAGCAAGTGGAATCTCAGGAATTAATTATTTCTTGCACTTGCACGCTCGCAGGAAATACTAAACCCCTAAGGTGGAGCAGAGTAGAGTTTCTGGGTTTGCCCTCTGGGCTTGCATGGTAGGCAAATAGCCCATCAGTCAGTATGCGAGTCCTGCCGGACCACAGAGCTGCTAAAAGACATTTTTATTTAGTCTGCTCCCCACACTTCTCTTTCCTTATTATGTAGAATCACGTAAAAAGTCTTAGGGAATGTCACAAAATGGCACCCTTTTTTCTATATAGTGCACTACTTTTGACTAGAGCTCTATGGAGACCTATGAGTCCAGGTCAAAAGTACTATATAGGGAATATATGGTGCCATTTTGGGACACCCACTTAGAGGAAAAAAACGTCAGAGAGGGAGTTTGGCATCTTGATTGAAGGACTACTTTTCTTGGAGTGCATTCAGAAATGTCTCGCTTTTCCTTTTGGGTGTTTCAAGTTCCAGCTGTTGTCTTTAGTAAGCATTTATTCAAATACTTAATCATAATAATAACAGTATTAATCGTTGACGTCAATAAGAATTACATGTAAATTGGGGCAAATTATACTGGGTGTCGAAAGTGGAGACTACTGAATACACCGTTTTTGACTGACTTGAGAAAACAACATAAAAACACTGGAAAGCAACTTTTCCCAGAAAACTATTTGCTTGCTCAATTGCAAAGCTTCTATTTTCCTTCAATAAAGTATGCCAGTCTCTAATAATTGATATCACAGTGACTGAGTCCATTGATGATCACTGAACCATGGAACGATTACCTAAATATAGTAACCTGTCGTGTTTAATGGAACAATTACCACTGATATTAGTAGGGTGGGGCCAGAGAGGGGAAAAAAGAATGAGACCAGGAAGTATAACGTTAAGCAATGTTTCGCCATGTCACAATGACACATGGAAACACATACTGTACCACCTATGCAAACCTAATAGCACAAACATACTGTATCACAAACATGACACACTTGCCTAACCACATAACCGTCAGACAAAGCCAAAGTCAAATCTTTTCAATCAATAACATTCACCACAGTGTTACTAAGCTGATATTGTGCACAAAGGCAATGAATAGTCTGGACACCATCTGATTCAACGTGTTCCTCTTTCCATACTGATGTAATACAGTACATACGCTCCTGATGATGTGAATTAAAATGCAACCCAATCTGGCTGGTGTCCCCAGTCCACTTCCTGTTTGGTCATTGATCTATGCTTATCTTCTCTTCCTCTGAAGCCCAGATGAGCCCCAGTTACATAGCTACCCAGAGACCGTCTGGATATTACAAGATGGAGCCGTACTGGATGGCCACCGTTTTGCATGCTCTGACCCAACTTTGCTATTTTGTGAATTTGGTGTTTATTTGGAATTTTTTTCACTAAATGTAACAGCTATTTTTCCTTACAACCGACAATAACTCCAGAATATCAGATTGGCAGGTACTTACCTCAATTGCGTTTTCTACTTTGACTCATCTGCCCTGGGCTCTCTGTGTAATTCCAACCCATTTGTCATGCTAACCAAGAGGAACCGCTGGCATCACAGATGCAATAGAGGGGGGGGGGGACCCTGGTGAGATGAAGGCGAAGGGAAAACCAGCCACCTCCACTCTCCATTCTATTGGCCAATGTACAGTCACTTGATAATAAGATGGATGACCTCTGATCGTGGATTCGCTACCAACGGGACTCTCAGAATTGCAATATTTTTTGCCTTTCAGGAACATTGCCCCCCCCCCCCCCCCACGGCTATCCAACTCGATGGATTCTCCATTCACCAGGCGGACAGGACAGTGGAGTCTGGGAAATCAATGGGGGGAGGGGTTTGCCTCTTCATCAAAACCAACTAGTGTGCTAACTCCAGCACGGTGGAAGTGTCGACCCACTGTTCACCCGTCTTGGAATACCTGATGGTCAAATACTGACCCTTCTACCTCCCGAGGAAGTTTTCAGCTGTTCTCGTGATTGCTGTATACATTCCACCAGCAGGTGCTTAACGAACTGTACAAGGCTATAAACATGCAGGAAATCCTACACCAAGAGGTTGCCTTTCTGGTTACCGCGATTTTAATTCGCCGTCACTAAGACACGTGATGCCCAATTTCCATCAACACTTCTCCAACACAACTAGGAGCGATAAAGTCCTAGACCACTGATATTCTACCCACAAGCAAACATACAAGGCCCTCAGATCATGATTCCGTACTCTTGCTGATTCCATACTCTTGCTTCCTGTTTACAAGCAGATGCTGAAACAGGAATTACCTGTGATTCGCTCTGTTGAGAAATGGCCACCAGAATCAAAGGGTAGGCTTCAGGACTGCTTTGCTAGCGCTGATTGGAATATGCTTCGAGACTCTGCCGATAACATCGACGAGCTAATCACATCCGTCAACAGCTTCATTAGAAAACGCATCGACGATGTTGCACCCATGGGGAGGGTTCGCTGCTTCCCCAATCAAAAGCCCTGGATTAACACCAAGGTTGGCGCTAAACTAAAGAGCAGGGCTACCGCACACAGTGCTCCCGCTGACAACCCTGATGCTACGGTCAAATAAAGGAAAAAGTACAAGAAGGCCCGTTATGACCTATGCAGAGTCATCAAATGAGAGAAAGGACAATATAGAAATAAGGTGGAATCCTATTACACAGGCTCCAACACCTGTCGCACGTGGCAAGGGCTACAGTCTATTACAGATTACAAAGGAAGACCCAACCGTGATCTGCCCAAATATGCCTCTCTACCAGACAAACTCAATGCATTTTATGCATGCTTCGATAATAACAACAACGTTGATCTCGCTCCCTGAGGCGACATGAGAAGGGTCTTTAATCAGGTCAACACTCGCAAGACCACGGGCCCCGACGGTATTCCAGGGAGCATTCTCAGAGCATGCGTAAAACAGCTGGCAGGCATATTCACTGGCATTTTCAACCTCTCCTTGTCCCAGTCCCCAGGTTTTAGGATGACCACCATCATCACTGTTCCTAATAATTCTAAAGTTTCTAAAGTTTTCATGTCACAATGACTACCGCCCTGTTGCTCTCACTTCTATAATCATGAGGTGCTTTGAGAGGCTGGTTACGGCACACATCAACTCCATCATCCCAGACAACCTAGACCCACTCCAATGTGAATACCGCCCCGACAGACCCGTAGATGACACAATGCTCTCCACACTGCCCTCACCCACATAGATAAGAGGAATATCTATGTGAGAGTGCCATTCATTGACTACAGCAAGAGCTACCGGTGCATCAATTCTGACACCAACAGGCTCTTGAACAGCTTCTATCCCCAAGCAATAAGACTGATAAATAGCTAATAGCTACATGGACTATCTGAGTTAACCCTGTATCTTTATTGACCTATTATTTTTTGTCTCTATGCACACTCACAGGGCCCTACCCACACACACACACACACACACCATCATCTGCTCACATGTACATAATATGCACATACATTTATACTGACTCTACACACATGCAAACCCACTCACTGTTTATCTTATATCCTGTTGCCTAGTCACCTTACCCCTATACATAGCTACCTGCATCACTCCAGTATCCCTGCACATTGTAAACATGGTATTGGAACTGATCCTGTATATAGTATGCTTACCTACTTACTTATTGTGTTCTTCATATTTCTTGTGTGTTTTTTCTAGTACTACATTGTTATTGATTATTGCATTGTTGGGGTTAGAGATTGCAAGAAAGGCATTTCATTGTACTTGTGCATGTGACATTAAAACTTGAAACTTGTTTTACTAGAAAACGGGGGGGGGGGGTTGGAGAACATTTGTCGAAAGAAGAGAGAAAATGGATAGAAGACATGAAAGGGGAAAGTAGTTATCTTCAGTCAATAGCGCCTCCTAGAGCAGAATCAATCCCCCCCCCCTGTCCCCGTCACACACACACCACACACAGCTACACAGCATGGCAGGATGCCATCCATCTGCACCATTCTCCTTAGCTGTGTTCTCTCCCTCTCTCCTGGATTGTGTTCCTCTCACACACCCTCCCTCCTCCCTACCTCACTCTCTCTCACCATCTACATCGACTTGTTCTCTATCAACCAGCATAATCCATCTTCCACAACAACATTCAATTCCTTCACCCACACCACCCTTGTCCCCACTCCTCCAACATCACAGGTATATATCTCTCCCAGCAATCCATCCTCCAAACCTGCAAGCCTTATTCACAAAGCGGCTCAAAGTAGCAGAGCTGATCTAGAATCAGTTCTGCCCTTTAAGTCATAATGAATACAAGGTCTTCTTTCCACACATAGGAGGTGGTGTAGAGGTTAAACCGCCTCACAATGGCTATTGGCCTGCGCTATGTGGAGTGCTATGCTAGCATGTGGCCAGCGTGTTACACCATGCCAATGGAATGCCCTCATATCAGAGAGAGATTAAACACAAAACAAATTACAAAAGGAGCAGCCGGAGCACTGGGAACAGAAGAAGAGAACAAAAAGAAGCATTTTGGTGTGACAGTTTGTTTACGAAAGAGGTCCGTCACCAACCAGTGGGCACAGACGTCAGTTTAACGTCTAGTTTTGATTTACATTTGGTTGAGTTGTTGGGGGGAATGACATGTGGTCACCTTCAATGTTCTCTACTGGTGGGCGACTCAAATCACGAGGGGAACAATTCAAATCCCCCCATTTAGAGTGACCAAGTCACAAAGAGAGGGACTGAGGGCGAGAGAGAGAGAGAGAGAGATCGAGAGAACGAGAGGAAAAGGAGAAAGACAGGAAGTAAGAGAAAGCGTAAATGAACACAACAGAGTGATAGAGAATGGGTTTAATGGAACATTATGGAATCCATTCAGCGCTAATGGCTGGCAGTGATTCCAGACGAGGCATGTTCTGACTGGCTGTTCCTTTCAATGGTTAGGCCCCAATTAGGACTAGCAGTCTAGCGTTAGCACATCCGTCACATCACTGGTAATTACCATTGTATTACCATTGTATTACCACAGAGGCTAACGTGACGCTCCATCTGTCCCTCTTCCAACGTCGTGATCAATAAGCAGTGGAGTGACGCGTGGACTGATGGTACAACATTGACTAAAGAAACGTTAATGTTCTCCAACCGTGGAAGGAAAAAACAGGCCCGTTGCGTTTAACTATGTTGGTGAGAGTCTGTTAGAAATATGTAAGCCTGTTAAATCCAAATCAGTTGATGTGATTCCATGAGTGGGGAAAAATGGGAGTGTATTCTGATGTCTTAAAATATAAAAACTATATAAGTGTTGTGCTTTATTGCATGGTAATAATGTCAAATAAAGTCAATAAAGTGATTAGAGAGAGTTTTGTTTAAATCTACGGATGATCTAAGGCAGGGATGGGCAACTCTGATAGTGGTGGGGGCCAGATGAAATCTGAAATTACGTTTGTTTTTGTTAGTTTCCTGCAATTCTACACATTTTCCCATAGAGCAGAGATAAATATTTGCAATTTTATAACAGATTTCATGCAATTCCACTCATTTGCAGTTTGCAGTTTTGAATATGATAACTGAGTGAGGGTGACTGACAAAATCAGTGGGGCTCCCGGTCGGTAATTTGACCATGATTACTACAAGTTTAGATAGCTAACTTACCAATCATTTGGGGGGGGGGGGCTGATATGGACTAATTGGGTGACTGTCAGTGACTGACATAACAAGAGAAATACTGCTGATACACAAGCACATTTTGAAACTGCACCTTGTGTACTCTATAATTGACTATTAAAATCGAACATATCATAAAGGCATACCAATGACTGAACAACGGTATCAAGTTGATAACTTTCAACTGCACTGACAGTTGATGAAACCCCATACTGCATGATGAAACACACAAATACAACAGATTAGATGTCATATGGAAAGATCAACCTCTACAGTATTGGTGGGTCCCCCTCGAGACGGTTGAACTAACGTAGGCAAATGCGATTAGCATGAGGTTGTAAGTAACAAGAAAATTTCCCAGGACATAGACATATCTGATATTGGCTTAAAATCTTGTTAATCTAACTACACTGTCCAATTTACAGTAGCTATTACAGTGAAAGAATACCATGTTATTGTTTGAGAAGAGTTATGAACTTGAAAAGGTATTAATAAACCAATTAGGCACATTTGGGCAGTCTTGATACAAAATGTGTAACAGAAATACAATGGTTTATTTGATCAGTCTTAAAACTGTGCACATACACTGCTCCCATCTAGTGGCCAAAATCTAAATTGAGCCTGGGCTGGAATGATACATTATGGCCTTTCTCTTGCATTTCAAAGATGGTACAATTTTGATTTGATTTTTATGAATTTTTCTTTGTATTATCTTGTACCAGATCTAATGTGTTATATTCTACTACATTCACTTCACATTTCCAGAAACTTCAAAGTGTTTCCTTTAAAATAGTATCAACGACATGCATAGCCTTGCTTCAGGACCTGAGCTACAGGCAGTTAGATTTGGATATGTCATTTTAGGTGAAATTGAAAAAAAGGTTCTGATCCTTAAGAGGTTTTAAAAACATACTCGTCGAATAGATGTGTTTTATATGATATTACCTCTTCATTCATATTGAAGCCATGACTCCAGAACTACTCAATACCACAGAGAGCTCAATGCTTCTCAAAGCTAAACAGTTGGCCTTCTTGCTCCCAATCTCTTAATTTTCCTCCTTTTCATTTCCAGAGCTCCTGAAACAAGACGGCCAAAATCCTTAACAGTCCTTAACTCCACTGCTCTCTCTGTCATATCTGATGCAGGCAGAGGGCCAAACCAAGCACGAGTGGGTGGATGCACCACAACAGGCAAGGGGATATCTCACTATCACACACACCTCACAGAGTCTCACACACACCTCACCGAGTTCTACACCAGCTATTTAATGGGTACCCACTTTGGGAACGCTCCCCAACACTTTGGGAACGCTCCTCAACACTTTGGGAAAGCTCCCCAACACTTTTGGTAAAGCTCCCCAACACTTTTGGTAAAGCTCCCCAACACTTTGGGAACGCTCCCCAACACTTTTGGTAAACTTTTCCCTGGTGCCCTTTTTGACCCCAAAGAAATCACAGTCTGATGTTCCCCCACACCTTTTTAGACCTTCTACTTATTTTCCCTCTCGCTCTCTCGATGTCGTTCCTCTGTGTGGCAGAATGGAGGTGACTGACTACAACAACAAACTAAAACAAACTATATCATCGCTATCATAATATCGAAAACTCAGAACTAAAATCTTGCGTGTTAAGTTGGCCGGATGTTCTCTGGGTGGTGGACCATTCTTCATACACACGGGAAACCCAGCAGCTTTGCAGTTCCTGACACAAACCAGTGTGCCTGGGACCTACTACCATACTCCGTTCAAAGGCACTTTGTCTTGACCATTCCCCCTCTAAATGGCGCAAATACACAAACCATGTCTCAATTGTCTCAAGGACTAAAAATCCTTCTTTAACTGGTCTCCTCCTCTTCATTTACACTGATTGAAGTGGATTTAGCAAGAGACATCATAGCTTTAATCTGGAGTCATCTGGGCAGTCTATGTCATGGAAAGAGTAGGTGTTCTTCATGTTTTGTACACCCAGTGTCTGTGGATCAGATGTGGTCCTACCGCACATGTAGCGTCAGCTGCAGCTGGTGGAAGAGGAAAAGGCTGTTAATTGGAGTCTCACTCTGGAGGCCCGAGGTTTAAATGGTGCAGCACTCAGAGTAAAGGGTTAAACTGAACCACATGCACACACACTCTCATACACGCATTCATTCACACAGGCAGTAAAGCAATCCAAGGTCAGGATGGGTGACATTTAAAACACTGGCAATCCAGGCCTGTCATTCTGTTTCCTCTCTCTATCATTCTGTCATCTCTCTCACCCATTTCTCATTCCTCTCTCCCTCCTATCTCTCATCCATTTCTCTTGTCCTCTGTGTTCTCAGACCCGGCTAAACGTCAGGTGTATTTGCATTAAGGCATAATTCACATTCTTTGAGTCATTTTTCTCAGTTCCAGGCCAGTGGTTTAGTAAAATACCTCAGATATATTTTTGTGGTTTTAAGTTTCTATGTATTCACCCCAGTCGCTAAGGTTTCAGGCCCTCTGTTGCTACGGTTCCTAGCCCTCTGTTGCTACGGTTCCTGGCCGTCCTGGGCAGTTACAGGCAACTTTGTGAACATTAGGCCTGTTTGTGGTGGCACAGGTTGGAGAAAAGGAGAGAACTGCCTGTCTTCCCTCGCTCCCTCTCTCCTTTTCTTCCTCAGACAGCTGAAAAAAAGATGTACGTGCAGGTGGCCGTTCTCAACTAGTACTCAATGCCAACCCCTTAGGCGAATACACACACACAGGTACAACTGCATATCTGGCATTGTCACAGTTGATAGAGCAATGAGGAAATGCCTGTCTGTAGTTTGCACTCGGTTCGATTCTTAGCGGCCAGATGGGTCACACCTTCCAGAGTGACCTCTCCAGCACGTCTCTGATCTCTTATTGTCGTTTGTCTTTCTGCGCTTCGCTTTAGAGGCTCTGGGCCCCAGGCATGCCAAGCTCACCCCTCAGATTCTTCTCTGCGTTGTCAGCTGCCAACAAGCTGTCAATCACTTACCAGCCCCCGCCCCCTTACTCATGTCACATCAATATTTGACAGGAAGTGAGATTGTTGAGAGTGTGTGTGTCTGGAAGGGGAGTGTATGTGCATGTGTGTGTGCGTGTGCGTGGTGAAGCTTATTTGTGTACGCGTGAGTGTGTGTGTTTGTTCCCTATGCTGTGCCAACGGTTGCATGTGTAACTGTTTATGTGTGCTCCTCGGGGGTTGTGTGTATACATACACATGCAGTGACTCTGTGGTGTGACATCTAGTGTTCATTTGAAACAAGAGGATTAATCAAGGGCATCAAGCAAGATTCCTACAATCTCCAAACCTCCATGCACACGTCTGTCTTCCAATAGTGCATTTGTGTGATGGTTGCAAAAGAACATATATGAATTCATAGACTACTTGAGAAAAATGAATGCCAGGGAATGTATCTGGTCTTTTCACAGGTGAGTTTCTGGTTACCACAGCATAAACAGAATAAATGGGATTTGGGAGAAGTTTGGAGGTGTGGGAATGTTGAGGGAGAGCTCCTTCTCCTCCGTTATAGGACGGGAGTGTCTGGGAGTAGAAGAGGCACCACGTGATCCTCTCCAATCACAGACAACACTGACCACACGGTTTACACACGCCACTCAGTTTACCCGTTTCCACGACAACGTCAAAAGGCATCAATTGTTTCATCTGCTGTGAAGCTGTCATTGATCATTTGGGGCTCGCGCTCACTTGGGCCAGTAATTACCCGTTAGTCTTCCAGAACCCCCTCGCCGTCGCAGGTCAACAGACTATCAGTCTTAAAATGGCCCACCGATCCTCATGGTCAGACATATGACGAGTCATGTACCAGCTAGCGTCTTATTCCGAGCCAGCGCTCTACTCAGCTCAAATAAACAGGCCTATAGCATATCAAACATACCAGATCACATTCTAGCTGCGACCACAGGGGCATGTTTGTTTTGATAGCACGCTAGGCCATGGATAGACAAATAGGCCATATTGCAAATGCTCTGTCTGATGGGAGATTAATGCGGCATAAATATGACAGATAAATATGTCATGCTATTTTTTTTTTATTTTTTTTTTGCTGGAAGCACATTTTGAAAGACCGCAGTGGCTTTGGGGGCTGAGACGGCGTGGAAGCCAGAGAGCATAACAACCCTGTAACTAATGTCTTATTATACACAGAGAAACAAAAGGAGAGTGATTTCAACATGCTGATCCTACGCAACAGAAAGAGATGAGAAATAGGCTACAGAGAAAAGAGAGATGGGCAGAAGACCTGTAGGAGAGGTAAAGAGGTGAAGAAAGAGAACAATAACGGAGACATGGGTTTCAAAGGGGCAAGACTTAGAGGCAGAAACATGTTGAGTCAATCTTACCACAGAAGAAGCAAGTCAAGGTAACATATCACTGAATTGTAGGACATAGAATATGAACAGTGGAATATCACAGTGTATCATTCCAGTCGACCCTGAACAACAGCAAGGCACCAGGCAATCCTACGGGATGATGATGTCATCAGAAGTGGCCCATGCTGGAGACGGGAGGTTTTCAGTGCACACATAGTGTTGATGAAGACTTACATAAGGCTCTTTGACAACTAGGCCTCTTCCTAACAATGTCCCTTTATCGTCCGCTATCCCAACATCTCACCCAAGTCTAACCAACAGCCTGTGTGGGACAGATGATTGGGAGAGGAACAAGTCTCTCTCTCTCTCTCCCTCTCTCCCTCTCCCAGCCTTGGCCAAACATCTTAAGAACACAAGACTTAATGGAAGCAAATATCCACTAATTGTGCCACGACATCTATCTCCCAGCCAGACAGTAATAAAGGAGAAAACATTAGTGAAAACACAGCGGTGAAATCACCCATAATAATAATAAGCCAAAGACGTTGACAGCGAATGCTGGAGCACCACACAACTGTAAAATCACCAGGGCTGCGAGATTTCCCCTTTTCCCTCCTCCTCGCCACCCACACAAAGCGTGAAGAGAACTTAAGGGTAAATCAAAACAGTGCGGTACAGTATGTGGCATACGGGGGTTGCTAACGCTAACGCCCTGGTACCATGGCCTGAAGCCCTCAAATCTCTCCCACAACAGAGAGCAAAGTTCACATGAATTGTTGTGTGTGTATGTTTCTGGGTGTAGTGTGTGTGTGTGTGTGTGTGTGTGTGTGTGTGTGTGTGTGTGTGTGTGTGCTGAACTTTAACTATCCTCCACTGGTCTTTCTGGGTGGAATGCTCCACTGAACTACCCACGCTGCATAGCTTCAGTGGATGGACCGCTGTCATGACAACATCCCGGTGACGCTCATGGTCAACTTAGCAAGAAAGAAATATTGTCGACATCCCTCAAGAATGCAGCCTCTCACCGAGCCTCCATTTCACACAAGTCGTTCCTCATCCAACAAGATCAGAAGCATCCGAAGCTTACATAACATGCATCGTAAGAGCATATTAGACGAGGGACAGGTATTGTCCTGACTACCTGAGGGAGGCTCTTTAATACCATCAGGTTAGCAGATCAGTCTGGCCCACAGATCTGTCCTGTAGCCTGGTTCAAGATCTGTTCGTGCTGTTTGGCATACAATGATCATGGGAGTTGTCAGGACTGCACAAACTGATCTGGGACCAGACTATGTGCAGGCGTACTGGTAGAGAGGAAGGCAGGGACTCAAGCAATGGCAAATAGTGAGTTTCCAGGTGGCACTTTCAGAAGTGTGTTTGATTTTGTTAGTATGAAAAGGCTGCTACTGTATCTAGTAAAGTCTCCATTACTGATGCCCCAGCTAGGTGATTAGGTTCTGAGTTCAGGATGGTGTATACTTGGTGTACAGACATGTGGAGAGACCAACTGCATCATACCTGCTGTATTTTCAAAGTTATATATCTTGAAAACTTGATTGCTGACATGCAAAATATTTTGAGACTATATCAACAATGCACTACTGTAGCAAATACCAAAAGATACCTCTACAAACCCAGACCCATGGTCTGTTGTACGCACCAGCTGCAGACAAATACTGTATGCGAGAGACAGTGAGTGAACGATTCATCAGGTGTCTTTGATTAATGCATGATTGTAATTGTGCTCAGGTGTGGCACTAGCCCATGCCTGCAGGCACACATACACTCTCATGCCCTCACCTGCATTAGCCAATCAGAGTGTTAGTCACGTAGGCACCTCTGTGCTGAGCCCACAAGCACAAACCAGTCACAGACAGTGGAGCAGGGCAGAACCATGCCAAGCCTGCTACTCCAAACCCCCTCCCTCCCTCCTTAATTCCTCTGTTCCCCCCACACACAGGGCATGGTTGTTCACGCCACTGTTCATTAAAATGAGCTCAGTCTCTGCAACCTACTGTATATTCACACACCTGTATGTTCACTACCATTCAAAAGTTTGGCGTCACTTAGAAATGTCCTTGTTTTTGAAAGTAAAGCAACAACAAACAATGCCCATTAAAATAACATCAAATTGGTCAGAAATACAGTGTAGACATTGTTAATCTTGTAAATGACTATTGTAGCTGGAAACGGCTGATTTTTAATGGAATATCTACATAGGCGCACAGAGGCCCATTATCAGTAACTATCACTCCTGTGTTCCAATGGCACATTGTGTTAGCTAATACAAGTTGATCATTTTAAAAGGCTAATTGATCATTAGAAAACCATTTTGCAATTATGTTAGCACAGCTGAAAACTGTTGTTCTGATTAAAGAAGCAATAAAACTGGCCTTCTTTAGACTAATTGAGTATCTGGAGCATCGGCATTTGTGGATTTGATTACAGGCTCAAAATGGCTAGAAACAAAGAACTTTCTTCTGAAAGTCATCAGTCTATTCTTGTTCTGAGAAATGAAGGCTATTCCATGAGAGAAATTGCCAAGAAACTGAAGATCTAGTACAACGCTGTGAACTACACCCTTCACAGAACAGAGCAAAAGGCTCGAACCAGAAAAGAAAGAGGAGTGGGAGACACCGGTCTACAACTAAACAAGAGGACAAGTGTCTAGTTTGAGAAACAGGAGTCTTTTCTTCACTGTTGACGTTGAGACTGGTGTTTTCCAGGTACTATTTAATGAAGCTGCCAGTTGAGGACTAGTGAAGTGTCTGTTTCTAAAACTAGACACTCTAATGTACAGTTTTCAGCTGTGCTAACATCATTTCAAAAAGGGTTTTCTAATGATCAAATAGTCTTTTAAAATGATAAACTTGGATTGGCTAACACAACGTGCCATTGGAACACAGGAGTGATGGTTGCTGATAATGGGCCTCAGTATGCCTATGTAGATATTCCATTAAAAATCTGCCGTTTCCAGCTACAATAGTTATATACAACATTAACAATGTCTACATTGAATTTCTGATCAATTTGATGTTATTTGAAATGTATTTTTTTTGTGCTTTTCTTTCAATAACAATGACATTTCTAAGTGACCCCAAACTTTTGAACAGTAGTGTATATTACTGTGTGCTGATCCTCCGTTATAGGAAAACTAATGAACGAACACATGACGGTGGGAAGGTTGTATTCAGACAGAAAACGTCACACTACATGGGCTGATTGCTCTTCACAATCCTTTGAGTCAGACCTTCAACAAGGCACAGCAGAACAAACCCCATGTGAGACTGAGAACTGGTTAGGTGGAAAACTTCAGCAGGAGAGATCCACACAAAGGGGTTGTTGTCTTTCACTTCACCTCAAATCAGGTCACGGCAAACAGCAAAACTTCCTGTGTGGTTTTTAATCTCGGACCAATCGGCTCCTCTGTCTGGCCTGTTGCCATGGCTGCTGTTGATGTCGCTGGCCTGTCAGAGAACAAGCGCCCACGCTCCAGGAGAAGAAAGAGATGAAAGAGAGAGAGAGAGCGAGCAAGCGAGAGGGGACGAGAGAAAATGAGAAAGAGAGACAGACAGAGAGAGAGGGAGCGAGAGAGAGAGAGAAGAGAGAGAGAGAGGGGGGGAAGACATGTTCAGTCTTTTATCCTGGGAGAGGGAAGTATATGTGATATCTTCCACTAGTTATCAAAGAGGGTGGTGATGAAGAGGGGAATGTGAGCTGCTGGTATATGGTTGCCTCTATGAAAGAGCCCTCTGTAAAAAAGTGTGTGTGTGTGTGTGTGTGTGTGTGTGTGTGTGTGTGTGTGTGTGTGTGTGTGTGTGTGTGTGTGTGTGTGTGTGTGTGTGTGTGTGTGTGTGTGTGTGTGTGTGTGTGTGTGTGTGTGTGTGTGTGTGTGTGTGTGTGTGTGTGTGTGTGTGTGTGTGTGTGTGTGTGTGTGTGTGTGTGTGTGTGTGTGTGTGTGTGTGTGTGTGTGTGTGTGTGTGTGTGTGTGTGTGTGTGTGTGTGTGTGTGTGTGTGTGTGTGTGTGTGTGTGTGTGTGTGTGTGTGTGTGTGTGTGTGTGTGTGTGTGTGTGTGTGTGTGTGTGTGTGTGTGTGTGTGTGTGTGTGTGTGTGTGTGTGTGTGTGTGTGTGTGTGTGTGTGTGTGTGTGTGTGTGTGTGTGTGTGTGTGTGTGTGTGTGTGTGTGTGTGTGCGCACATGGGGCAAAGCCACCAGTTGCAGCGATCCCCTAACTAACACTTGGATTTTGGTAATCATGCACACATACAAAGAAAAGCAGTAATGGCTGTATAGCATACGAAGACGTTAGTGAACTACAAGAAGGTCAAAGGTATACCGTCACTGGCAGATGACACAACAAGTCAGCCCTAACAGGTCTTCCTTATGCCAGAAAGCAATCGGCCCTATAGTTGTTTCAGGGTGTCTTCATAATTTTGCCTCATGGGATGTCCTGTGTTGTATCCAAATACAGGTTGATATCCTCATTTGGTGCCAGCCTCTTCAGTTTAGCTGACAGAGCAGAGGTATAGAGACAGTATAGAGTTACGTCTACTTAGCCCCTACTCACTCTCACTGTGCGCTTAATTTACTTTAACGAGCTTTGTGTTCCTTTGATGTCCTACAGGGAAAACATATGGGCTAGTCTGAGCCAGGGAAGCGCGCACGCACACACACACACACACACACACACACACACACACACACACACACACACACACACACACACACACACACACACACACACACACACACACAGAGCCCGTTTTCTCCCTGAGCCCGATCTCACACACCCAGAAACTAGGCGATGGACATCCACTTCCCCAGGTAGAACATCCCTCCTGAAACACCAAGTTCTGATCCAATCTAGATAATACATCTGAAGCTACAATCCACCTCTAGGTCTTTGTTCTCTGCCTGACAGGCTGCAAGACCCAATCCTGCCATGCCTGCCCCCATCATAACTACTGCACCACCACAGGCCTTAACCAGTGATGTATGAAAACACACTGAAATGTCCTCTTTCCTTGTCTCCTTTACTTCGGGACCACTGATCTGAATAGATTCCCTCACTGATTCTGCAGGCCAACATGAGATCCTCCCTGGAGTCATTAGACTGCACACTGTTCCCTCCCCCATGTTGAGATCCAGTTTAGAATCTGCTAAATAGGCCAAGTAGGTAAAAGTCCCATTTTTGTGCAGAGATTTCGGCGAGACACGTGTCCTTGTGCGTGTGGAAGCGTGGGTACGTTTGTGTGAGAAAGAGAGAGAGAGGGTTATGGATCTCTTTCCATCCTCTGTTTGGCTCACTCCATGGGAAAGGTGTGTCACAGACTCCCAAGGCCTCTTGCCCTTTTCTCCTCCATTCCCTCGTTCCCCCCTTCCTGACGTCAAACACTAAAGCTGATTCCAAACCGCTTGTCTGGATGTGGCACTCTTTAACAACTCATGAGTCATGGGTCAAAGTGTCACGGACGCACATACACACGCTGCTGCTCAGTAACGATGCCAAAGCCCCTCGTTTTAACCAGTTGTGTAACACCAGTGGATATGTTATGAGTCTATTTTTAGCCCACTTTGGCCAGAACAGCCACATGACACAATGAAAACACCCTCCTCCTGATCTAACTAAAAGGTTTCACACTAAAAATAGACAGACTCAATTTCCTTAACCCAGAAAACAACTGTCCTCATGTGACATGATGTGCAGAATTTTTTTAAACACTCAGTGGCTGTGTCTCAATTGACAAGTATGTTGCCTTTTGAGGTGGCATTACAGGGCAGGAAGTTAATACTGACGTTTAAAGACATGTCCCATTCTCAAGGTTAAATGTTGCCTTCTTCAATTGGGCAATTTTTGAAGTCAGCAAATGTTTTAACTTCATCTGCATGACAACCTAGTTCATCCCATTCTGTGAAAACTCAGGAAAGGAATAACACAAGATCAAAGGCAGCTTCTGCATTTCTGATACCATTCTAGGCCCCTTTAACGGGATAAGGGGATGCTTTCTTCAACATCTGCTCAGTTACAGAAATAGACGGGGTAGATGTGACACGTGAGAGAAAGCCTTTAGTGTGTGTCCAAGGAAAACAGGGCTGTGATCAGAGAGAGAAGCTTCTCCGACTGGAGAGAGATGACCCCATGGGGTGGCAACGATGGCAGCGTCTCCACATGTCTTCTTCTGCCTGTTTCCCCCCTTCCCCCTCATCTGTTACCCCTCTGATGGTCTGATCACAGTGGAGGTGTACTGATCACAGTGTAGCCCAACTAAGATACACTGACCTACCGTCAAAAATAGCATTCTCTATGACCCACCTAAGTGTACCACATTATGAATAGGTAATATAAATACTATGCATTTTTATAGGCCGGGTGAGATTTTAATTGGCTGTGGGTGTGTTAGAAGGCACTATAATTCCATTATAAAACACATGGTTTATGTTCAGCTTTCGATGATTTTAAATTGCAAATGATGCACTGTGGTGTGAAAGTGGAAGGAGTTGATTAACATCAAATGAAAACCACGATGCCTATAATCCATGATAACCCAATTAAGACCATGTTACCCACCACAAATAAAGCTGAGTATCATACCAAGCACAGGAAGCACATACATGGGTGAAGTTTGAAATAACAAACAACCATGAAACAAACTAAAATGAAGTGTTGTTGTCTTGCCAGGTCACTTCCTGTGATCTTGGCTGTGGTGTCAAAAGTATCTAAACCAGGACATCTGGGAAGTTCTGCAGTGCGCGGGGTTTGATTTCGCTCTTTAGCGTGTGTGTGTGTGTGTGTGTGTGTGTCTACCCTTTCAGATATTCCCCAACTACCATCTCACTGTGGTCTATTTCCTCTCCAGCTCAGTACAGACTCCTAGGGGAGGCGAAGAGGGGGTTAGGGGGTTTTGGAGGATTTGGGGGAGGGTGGGGGGGCAGCGAGGGGCGGACACGGGGGTCCCCCAGGACAGCGGGGAGCGGAGGTACACCCCAGTACAGAGCTACAGATTAAAGAGACGTCGTGCAGCTTCCCACTCAGCAGCTCCATGACGCGGCTGATGAGGAAATGAAACTTCTGAAGAGCAACAGGACAGATCTGTCATGCAATCGAATGGAAGTTCTAGCCGCGCTCTCTTCAACTTAACCGTGTCCTGAGTGGCAGCAGAAAATGACTGACAGCATGTTATACGGCCTTATTATCTACTCAAGGATCAGGCGTGTGACTGTCTTCAACACATGCACAAAAGCAGAACATTGATATCAAGACGAATATACCTGAATTGGTACAGGTGAAAAATGCAATGCAGGTTGGCCTTAATAAACCTTGTTGAGGAGACGTGAGCAGGGATAAATTTAACCGCCTCAGTTCTCTCTGTTCCAACATGTACACTGTGTTCTGCAGGGGAGCCTCTGGCCCAAAACGTAAACACAGGAACATTATTTCTGTCAGACAACGCGGAAACATAAACAGCAATTTATCTCTACCTACGGGGTGGGAACATTCCATTATAGCTCTCTCCATCGTCCAACACACAGGGCCTTTCCCTTGTTACACACACATACATGAAACACAAACACACACACACACACACACACACTTTATCTGAGCATTGTGAAATCAAGTAGCACACACTGTAAGAACTTAATTGACTGATTGTCCCACTAAATACTTGGTTCTCATATTGAGGTTAGGTTTCAACAAAAAGTTACAGCACAGCTTTAATTGGAAATTAAAACAATAATTCACAAACACACACACACACATACACACACACACCCACACACACACACCCTGAACCAAGTTGTCATCCATTCCAGTTTGTTTTTACCACAGTTGCCCTTTAATGCCATTAGGTGTTAAATCAACGTGCTCAAGTTCCAGGGGAATTCCAACCGAGGTTGGGGAGATAAGGCTGAGATCCAGACCTTCTCTGACAGACAGACAGACAGATCTGTCCAGGCAGGTAACTATTCCGTCTGTTTATTTAAGCATGCCTTTGGCCTACCCGCAGATGACATGGAAAACTGTTCACTGGATCAGGTGAGAGGCTCTTCCTCTCCCTTGACAATGACAGAATTGTCCAGGGTTCTACATATGGCACAAGGGTTCAAAAGGGAGCCCATTTGACACTGGTATCAGAACTCTTGTCTGAGCCAGCCAACTGTACTCAGGCACTTGCTATCTAGTAAACCATGTCACACTAGTTCTGCAGACAGGGTAGATTGCAGTGGATTCATCCACTACCCCCATCCTAATGTCTATTTGCAGACCTCTCTTTCCTCTTCCCCTCCTCTCTGCCTCTGATATCCCTCTCTTCTTGGCCTGCAGAAGTCATTCCACAGGGATGATTTGTGCAGAGAGGCAGGCTGGGTAATTTGCATCCCAACAGAGCAGACAAGAACAGAACAGAGCTGAGCAATCAGCATGCCTCTCATTCAGACCAATCCTGGGCCACATCCTGTGCCAACACTTTACCATAGTAACCCGAGTCTCCATGACTGGGCATATCAGTGAGGCAGGGGTTGACAGCAGCAACATGAAGACCTGTGGGTTAGTCCAGGACACGGAAGCGACAGGGCTTAGGTAGTGAACTGAGGCCTGAGTAGCCACACTGAAGGGTGGGAATAAATGTACCCTGCTCTGACATCGCAAGAGGAAAGAAAAGGTGAGCTGATGTTATTACTTCTACTTCACCGGGGTCCCTGGAATCCGGGCTCCAACTCCTGAGGGCCAGCAAAACGGCTCTTTCTCACAGCCCAACCAAGACGCTGGGCTTTCTAGGTGAACAGGAAAGAGTAATTCATCAGAACTGCTATGAGCATAAGTGTGAGGAGGACAATCTCACTTAGAGCTGTGAATTATCGCGCTCCAACGCCAACGATGCCGGTTGCAAGCCCAGACTGGATCAGGAACGCAGTGAAACATTAGTTACTTAGCTATATCTTTGGCTTACACTCTCTGGTAGAAATCGAAATATGTGTATTACTAAAGCAAAGTGTGTGTGTGTGTGGTTGTAGTGGGTTATAGGGAACTACGCTTCGACATGGCATCTCAGCTTGGTTACTTGGTCATGAGAGAAGAATTCAGCTCTCTGATCCCCGTACACACAGATCTGCAGATCATTCCACTGGCATAAAGCACCGGCCCTATAGCGGTTTAACAGTGCTAAGAAATACAGCAATGTGCAAAATGCTGATTATTTTAACATTCTGCCCCAAAGCCATAAACTGCAGGAGAGTATAAAGGAATGTTGGACTTTGCTACACAGGCGCGTCTATCACAAACTTTAACTGGTCCAAAAAACTATAGCCGCAGCCAGCTCCATGAAAAAGGCACCACACACACACACACACACACACACACACACACACACACACACACACACACACACACACACACACACACACACACACACACACACACACACACACACACACACACACACACACACACACACACACACACCCCAGGTTAATGTTGTACAGCCTTACAGATCCATCTAAATGATAGCCTTGTGTATAGGACTTTGGTGTTTGGTGGGTAGTACAGAGTATAAGAAAGTAAACCACCCAAATTCCTCTCACACGCTTCGTCAGGAATCCAGCGAACAGGCGGAGGGGCGGCGGTGGGGGGGAGGAGAGGGGGGGGTGCACTCTGCTCAACTCTCTCCGAAGCCAGGGCATAATTTGTATTGTTCTCAGTATGATATGAATACAGAGTGTACCATGCAGAAAAGAAGAACGAGGTCACCAATCGACGGCGATGTTAACCCTTCGAATAGACACACAGACCAGACCACACAGGCCCAGGGGAGAAAATCACAGCAAACCACAGATACTCTCAGTACAAAGCGGGAGGAAGAAAACAGAGTGTTGTAAAAGCTCCAGAGAAGACACTAAAGGAAGAAGAAAAGAGGGGAGAGCATCAAAGAAGATGCTGCTTTCTTACGCTATGTAGCCCGCTTTCTTACGCTATGTAGCCCGCTTTGAGGTCTGAGGGAAACACTTCATCACTAACATGCATTATTTTCCTTATTAATAATATTTGAACATTGAGGACATCATTAAGACATCAAGAGGACATCATTAGGACGGGGACAATTAGCTACGAGGGGCCAGCTCTTAAAGTAGGGGCCAGGGCCCCAAAAATAAATGGTCATTAGGGCCATTAAGTCTATCCCAAGGGCCCCGCTCTCTTTAAACACATTGAAGAGAGGGGAGAAAGTGTTCTGTTCATCCTCAGAACCACTAAAACATTTAAGAGAGAGTTAGAGGCAGAGGGAAAGAGAGGGAGACAGAGAGAGAGAGACAGAGAGACAGAGAGAGAGAGAAAGAAAGATAGACTGTACACTCTCTAGCTACCCACTTAGAGCCGGGTCGGCCTTGGGTGTCTCAGAAGTGGAAAGAAATGAAGAGTGTTTCTTTTATTGTTTGTTTTTCTAGCACTTTGTGTTATTCTGGTTCCCTCTCTGTTCTCTCTGTCTTTACGTTACATAATGAGGTCCATCCATCCCAATTAGGAGGTGTTGCTTCCTGACGAGGAGTGTGTTTTGTGGGTGAGGGGAGGGGAGGGGGGGAGAGAAGGATGGAGGGGGGACTTGGTTTTGTGTTGTTCTTCTGAGAACTTTTTTAATTGTGTATAAAAGAAACGGGTGTGCTGAGCATCAATCATTAGCTCATACAATTATCAAGAGGGGTAAAGCTAACCCAACTTCCCCTAAGGATTACACTATGGATTCGGTATGCAGAGCAACTGTGGTTCATCAATCTGGATGAACCCCGGGCAAAACCAATCAATCTACTCCTCATGAAATATGACAGTAAACCCTCAATTCAGTACTTTCAGCTTCCCTAGCTAGTCCCCAAAGAGAAACACAGAGACTACTCCACACACGCACGTGCACAAACACAACACACACACACACACTTCTCTCCCTCTGTCACACATGCGGAGCTGGTGCTTTTGTTTTGGAAGGAAGAGGGGTTAATAACTTGCACTTCTCAATCAGAAACATCTTTACTGAGTTTCTCCCCCCTCTCTTTTCTCTTTAATTCTGGGGGAGGGAGGCAGGAAGGGAGAGAGTATGGGGTTAACTCTGTGTGTCTCAATGGAGAACAGCTGCTGGGTGCGGGCCAGAGATAGTTCCACTTGGCTAGAGAGAAGACCAGAGACCCCCTGGGGAGGACAGGAGAGAGGAGAGGAGCTAGAACGATATAATAGGAGCGGGAAGGAGATGGAGGGGGTAGACAGATAGAGCAGGAAAGGAAAGAGAGGAGAATAAGATGAGGATTGGGGGGGAAAATAGAAGTGCTTAGTGGTTCCCATAAACAGGACCTGGTTCAACAGATGATGGGAGCCTGAGAATATCACAACACAGTGGAGTGATTCAAAAACACACAACTTCATGCGCTAGCAGAGGACTCACAAACAGTCATTGAAAGAGACCGATACTGGGATATCAACAGAAAATAACTTTACGAGCATACAGCAACATAACTGCCAACAAACGACCAAACTCAAACAACAACATGCATCATGAGTCTGTAAAAATGTTTTTTTTTAAATAACCCCCCCAGAGCAAGAGGCACTGTGGGAACATGTTTGGTAGCGAAGCATTCTGGGTAAGGACACAAACATGTGTCAAGGCTCACCTGGGTGATTTACTACACTGGCAGTTTCTCTCCAGTCAATCAGGCTTGTTAATGCTTTAACGAACTGGCTGTCAGGACATGATGAGTTGTGTGTGACACCGCAGGAATGACACCTTATGTAAACAGCCCCTTCTCGGATATAGGCTAGGATCAGATAGGGGAGGGAGTCGTTCATAAAGGCGAGTGGTGATGATGAATTAGTGCAGCATGGTTCTGGGGTGTTACAGCTGTTGTCTGGTTTTGATCAAAAATGGATCGTGTTGCCAACGATGCAGACAACACCATACTTTTTGGATTGTTCCTCTTGCTGTTCATAAGAGTTAGTATCTAAATAGGACTATGTATCTGGCAATGCTGGAATCTGTAAGTTGGGTAATAAGGCCAGAAGACCGTTTTGGCTGGGACTGTTAACCCACAGCTACACGCGTTATCTGCATTGACCCTTTATGCACTAACTCTTTGAACTCATCACGAGCTGTTAAGTTTGTTTCTCCTGTTGCCCAATCACTTTATCCCTACCTATATATACATATATACCTCAATTACCTTGTACCCCTGCCCATCGACTCGGTACTGGTACCCCTTTTATATCGCCAAGTTATTGTTACTCATTGTGTATTTATTCCTTGTGTTATAATTTCTCGATATTTCTATTATCTCTCATTTTTTCCCTCTCTGCATCATTGGGAAGGGCCTTAAGTAACCGTTTCAGAGTTAGTCTACACCTGTTGTTTACGAAGCATGTGACGAATAAAATTTGATTTGTAACCCACAAATCCCAGTCTTCGGTGATTCTTTAACCACTGGGCACTTCATGCACTGAGCGTTGCTTCCACCCGGTGGTCAACGGGAGTATAACCTCTTTCCTGCAGTACTCTGTGACCAACTCTAGCACTTCCTGCTCCATTTCTAACCAATCTGGGGACAAGGAGGAGTTTGTACCATACTGCTTATACCTGTCAAGTCATTTCAGAACTATTTCAGGTGGCTCTTGGGTAGCGTTTCCCAAACTCCGTCCTGGGGACCTCCTGGGGACCCCAGCTGATTCAAATATTCAAAGCTTGACGATGAGCTAATTATTTGAATCAGTTGTGTAGTGCTCGGGCAAAACCCAAAATGTGCACCCAGGGGAGGACCCAGAACCGACTCTAGGGGTAAGATTTGGAATTAGGCAGTAGCCATCTGAACTCAAATGTGTGTGTGTGTGTGTGTGTGTGTGTGTGTGTGTGTGTGTGTGTGTGTGTGTGTGTGTGTGTGTGTGTGTGTGTGTGTGTGTGTGTGTGTGTGTGTGTGTGTGTGTGTGTGTGAGTGCCCACCTGTGCAAGCATGCAAACGAGCGTGCATAAAATCTTCAAAGTTGGATGTTTGTAACTTTCGATAATGCATTTCTTCACTATAAAGTTCTACAATAAAACCAAACCAAACCAAAATATCTCACCAGGTGGTGTGGATAGCCAGATCACTAAGGACTTAACATAGTCTACACAAACCTGCAAAGTTGTGAAGAGAGCATGCCAGCGCCTCTTCCCCCTCAGGAGGCTGAAAAGATTTGGCATGGGTCCTCAGATCCTCAAAAGGTTCTACAGCTGCACCATCGAAAGCATCTTGACTGGCTGCATTACCGCTTGGTATGGCAATTGCATGGCCCTTGACTGCAAAGCACTACAAAGGATGGTGCGAACACCAATGTACTTTACATCACTGGGGCCGAGCTCCCTGCCATCCAGGACCTCTATATCAGCCGGTGTCAGAGGAGGACCCTAAAAATGGTCAAAGACTCCAACCACCCAAGCCATAGACTGTTCTCTATGCTACCGCACGGCAAACAGTACCGGAGCATCGGCCCTTGGACCAACAGGCTCCGAGACAGCTTCTCCCCCCATGCCATAAGACAGTTAAATAGTCAGACTGCTAAATAGTCAATGAATGGTACTCAAATTATCTACACTAGACTTTATATACACACACACACACACCACTGTCACTCCCACACACATTCAAACAGCACATCCTCACACACACACACTTTAACACCATTTGCTGATGCTGCTCTGATCTTTGTTTTACTTTTATTAACTTTCCTGATGCCAATTCACTTTACTCTGCCTTCATGTACATATCTACCTCAAGTACCTTTACACATTGATGTGGTACTGGTAGTCCCTGTATATACAGTTGAAGTCAGAAGTTTACATACACCTTAGCCAAATACATTTAAACTCAGTTTTTCACAATTCCTGACAATTAATTGTAGTAAAAATTCCCTGTCGTAGGTCAGTTAGGATCACCACTTTATTTTAAGAATGTGAAATGTCAGAATAATAGCAGAGAGAATGATTTATTTCAGCTTTATTTCATCACATTCCCAGTGGGACAGAAGTTTACATACACTCAATTAGTATTTGGTAGCACTACTTTTAAATTGTTTAACTTGGGTCAAACGTGTCGGGTAGCCTTCCACAAGCTTCCCACAATAAGTTGGAATTTTGGCCCATTCCTCCTGACAGAGCTGGTGTAACTGAGTTAGGTTGGTAGGCCTCCTTGCTCACAAACGCTTTTTCAGTTCTGCCCACAAATTTTCTATAGGATTGAGGTCAGGGTTTTGTGATGGCCACTCCAATAACTTGACTTTGTTGTCCTTAAGCCATTTTGCTACAACTTTGGAAGTATGCTAGGGGTCGTTGTCCATTTGAAAGACCCATTTCCGACCAAGCTTTAACTTCCTGACTAATGCCAGGAAGTTAAAGGCTTGCAAGCCTCCCCCTTTTTCCTCAAAACATAACAATGGTCATTATGACCAAACAGTTC